>NW_013524934.1:1192812-1386227 GCF_000836215.1 Papilio polytes
TTTTGAGAATATTTTGTTTTTGGTGTATTTTGTTCTGTTTTTAGTGCATTTTGTTTTGTTTTTAGTGTATTTTGTTTGGAAGTCGGTTTTTGATCTATTTGTATCTATACTATTATAATAAAGCGTAAACACACACTTCTTTGTTGCCTAAGATGTCAGCAATTACAGCATATTTTTGAATAATTATTTTTTTATTAAAACGCCCTACACTTACGTCACGCTTTAGGCTATATATTTTAACGCCATTGAACTTATGGGGTAAATATTTTGGATAAAAACCTTAATGTGGGAAAGAGACCATAAGTTGCTGCCAACATCAAGGAAGCAAGGTTGCCACGCTTTATCATCATGTCATGTCATTTTGACATTTGCAATTGACAATTTGATACATGTAAACAATAAAATAAAATTTTCATAATTTTATGCGGATGAAGTCGCACGGAACAGCTAGTTATTAATATACTCGTAGATTATGTTGAATATCTTTGTCTAACGAAATTGGATTGGATTTTAATTTCTTCCGTCTTTGTGTTCTGGATCAAAGGCTGCGCTATTCTTTAGACGTCTCATCATTTATTAGATGAAAATTTCCAATCTACTTTCACTTTTCATCAGCGTTATGAAAATGGAGATTCATCGGAAAGGAAGATATATTAGGACGTTTCGCAAGTTACCCTCAGTGTCTGCAACTTGGCACATCATAGGCACCTAAAAGTCAACCCCAAAGCCGAACTCAATTTGAGTAATGGAAAAACAAATTTCGCAAATGGATGGCGCCCTTTGATGCCCCCGGCGTTGCCTTGCATGCGATAATCCGCTTGTTTGTCTGTCTGCCCGTGAGTCGTTTGTTGCTCGGTGCAACCGCGCTGTAATTAGTGCTGCCGTGCCCCCGCGCCTCGTGCCCCCTGCTCCCACCCGTTGCTCTTTTAGTGGCAAATTAAATTGCAAATTTTAATTGATTGTTATACATTATTATCTAAACTGTACTCAGCATGATTTTGCGGTAATTTACAATGATTGGAATCATTTCGTTAATGAAGTATTGTGTGATCGATTGAAATTACTAGCTGTAAATTAATGACTAGCTGTTGCTTGCAACATCGTCTACGTGAGAATAAAAATAAATCCTATTTTACTCAGCGATAACTTAGCTTTCTAAAGGTGAAAGAATTTTTGAAACCGACCTAGTAGTATTTGATTTATTTCAATACGTATAAAATACGAATCCTTACTATTATTAGTATAGGTCCTGTTTAATCACTGGCTGATAGAGGCTCAGATAGCTTAAAAATGACGTCACTGTCAGATAAGGAAACAATAACCCATATTTCCATCACACGTTTTACACGTTCGATTGCTATCAGACAATTTACAATTTGGTGGGACAGACCCTAAGTAAATAATATAAATTTATCAATAGAATCTTTGTTGTTTGATAGCATCAATGTGCAGTAGTATAAGTACATTGAATTTCATTCATTATACGATACACTAACCTACATAACCAATTGTACAATGCAGCATCGCGGCCGCTCAAAGAGATGTCATGTAAAGTCAAATTAACATAGAGTAATAAATTATAGAGTGTACATTTGATGTCACGTGGCTTTATTAATTGTTAAAAATATTGCATATCTATTTTAAAATACAAGATGATTTTATTAGTTTTGTTTTAAGTGGTTCTTAGTAACACTTTTCTTTTTAATTTAAACTAACTGTTGCTCGCGACTTCCCCCGCGTGACATTAAAAATAATAAAACTTATGATTTATGTTACTCAGACAAATTACCTTTGTAATAGTGAAAGATTTTTTGAAATCGGCCCAGTAGTTTTTACGTGAATCGAATACATACAACAATCCAAATCTTGCCTCTTTGTCATATTAGTATAGTGTATTGATATGTTAAAAAGCGAAATCTTACGAAGCCTTATTATTTCCTGAGAACAGTAATACCGTAACATGTTACAAAGTAAGTTAAAACGAGCTAATTCTCTGAATTGTGATCCTGTTAATGCTCAACTAGATAATATCTAGGACACCTAGATACCTAAATAATCAGCATGTTTTACTGCACATATGTTATCGGAATTTATAAATGTTTTTATAAACATTGTACATAGCATAACGTGGTTTATTAACAGCCTTACAAATATACGCGGTATAAAGTTTAACTTAGGAATATTTAGCAAAATTTGTACTAATATTTGTATACTCAGCTTATTCCTAAGTTAAACTTAATCCGCGTTGATTTATAAGGCTGTAAAAAAATATTCTACGTCATACAATTCGTTAATGTACCCTCTGTTTTAAATATACCCTGTGCATTGTAATTGCCTCTAACTCTCAAGACATCCTCAGTTGATATTGCGGTATGATACGGTCAAAGCGCACCAAAATAGTCCACATTATAGCTCTGTGCATCTAATATGGTATTGTTTTGTATCGCGGTGGTGTTTTCTCTGAATGTATCTGTGTAACGTCTGTTTTACGTTATAGTACTATTGAACTGTGTTAGTGATGATATTACTGATAGAAAATTTGAATATTAA
The DNA here is from genome assembly GCF_000836215.1 of Papilio polytes. Taxonomy (NCBI): domain Eukaryota; kingdom Metazoa; phylum Arthropoda; class Insecta; order Lepidoptera; family Papilionidae; genus Papilio; species Papilio polytes. The sequence goes on from NW_013524934.1 coordinate 1,195,363, forward strand.
TTAGCTGTTTCAGTGCGGTTTCATCCGCATGATTCCACATTTCACGTATGGGAATTTCCAAATTATACCCCTAAATTTAATAGCGTGAAAATATATAGCCTACAGTAAGTGTAGTTCTTTATATAAATAAGAATTATTCAATAATATGCTGTGATTGCTGACATCATACATAAAGTGTGTGTTTACGCTTTATTATATTTATATAGGTTTAAGATATCGGACTTTAATTCGTTATTTTATTAATCTATACAAATATTATAAAGAGAAAAGATTTGTATTTTTGTATGTCCGATTCACGTAAAAACTACTGAGCCGATTTTAAAAATTCTTTCACCGTTAGAAAGGTAATTTATCTGTGAGTAACATAGCCTATATTTTGTATTATTTTTTTTAATTTCACGCGGGTGAAGTCGCAAGCAACAGCTAGTTTACTAGTATATTTATAGTGTGATAGTAAAAATGTGGAATCAATTTTGAATTTAAGTTATTTTACTTAGTTTTGTGTTAGGAAATGTTCAGATTTTCATCGTATTCAAGTAACGATCGGAATGCTTATTATTATAAGGTAAGATTAAGTTTTATTAAAAAAAAAATAAGTATGATTATTAAAGCGCAGTTATAATGGAAGCTGAAATTATACTTACTAATATTAAAAATGCGATGTTTAGATAGACAGATGGATGTTTGTTAGAGTTTGTAGCGTAACTGCTCAACGGATTTCGATTAAATTTGGCATAGATGCCGAGGATTAGTCCGAAAAAACACGTTCTTTTGTTTTTTTTTAATTCCACGCGGACGGAGTCGCGGGCAAAAGCTAGTGTTATAATAAAAACACATGAAAAGTCAAATTGAGACTAATAGATGGACAAGTTCATGAATTGGCTTTAATAACGTTTGTATGGGAGCAGCAATAGTCAGTCTGTCACTACTTACAGTCATTTAGACATGTCTCCACAATGGGGTCACTGCCCCAATGTATTTATTTACACTGAAAAAGTAAGTTATTGTGCCTAGAATAAAAAAATATCCAGCTTGTATTCCTGTCTATGGCTTTTTTTTTATATAAAAAAAGGGGGCAAACGAGCGGCGTGAACACCAAGGTGGTCAACGACGCCCATGGACATTCGTAACACCAGAGGAACTACAGATGCGTTGCCGGCCTTTGAGGAAATGATATGCTCGCTTCTTGAAGGACCCTAAGTCGTATTCGTTTGGAAATACCGCCGAGGACAGACCGTTCCACAACGCGGCTGTGCGGGGCAGGAAGTTCCGCGAAATAATACAAGCTACAAGCAAGCGCTAATACAAGATACTAAGTTTAGGTTATGCATACATTTAGTTTGATTTATTTTTTACTTAAAATATTTTTTTTGTGAAAAACACGTACAAGTTAACCTTCTTATTCGATTTTTAAGTATACTTTAGCTGATTTAAGTGAAGATTAACTTTTTAATGTCTAATCACTGTTGAATCTAACAATCTATCTTCAGTTCGAAACTGCAATTACCGAGCTATCACGATCACCAACTTCTTACTATCGAGAAATCCTCGTTTGCGAATCGATTCGTCTTTGCGAGTGTACTGCAGTGTATACTAACTTCGTACACTAGTGTACGCGAATGTACTCGGATGTACATTCGCGCAGGTGTGCTGTCGTCAGTTACAAATGATCAACTCCATCACTTGGGACTACTGAGGTCGTAAATCCTAAAGCTCTATTCGTTTTTACATCGTCTTTTGTTCTAAAGTGCTGAAATGAGAAACTATTTTTGAGTTAAACGATTTCTTTGATGCTATTCAATGATAATTATTGGTTTCTTTTACATTATCTAGTATGTATTCAATTGCTTGCGACTTCGTCAGCGTGAAAAAAAAATAAAAAAAAGTATAGCCTATGTTACTCACAGATAAATTACCTTTCTAATGGTTAAAGAAATTACAAACGGCTCAATAGGTTTTGCGTGAATCAAATACATACAAAAATGCAAATTCTTTTTTATAAGTATAGATTTCTAAAGCAATTTCTGCTAAAAATTTTCGTAAAGTAGTTTTTTTCTTACAAATTGTTTTTGTAACAATAATTTTATGTCTGTCCATAAACGAAATGGTCAACTAAAGATAATACGATCTACACTTTCCCCTGTTTGAGAACTTCATTCATTCGTCGTTACGTTTAGAAAAAGATATATTCATTGAGTACGGCCCAGAAATACCATTGAAAGGGTTTGAAGAATCCATCAATCAGGCCCTGACATGCCCAGTGGCCTAATGGAGAGCGGAACAATGGGACTGCCGCCGTTAAAATAAATTGAAAATACGAAACAAAAGAGAATGCGAAACGAAATAATTCGCTTAAGTTCTATAAAGAAAATTCTAAATTAGGTAAAAGCTTAAAGCAAAATAAGAACAATCTTTTCATTATATGCTTTAAAAGGAACAAAGGAACAAAATTTCTTTCGACACTAAATATAGGACAAAATAATGTATCAATTTCGATTTTTTTAAACATTAGTCTTTTTTATTCAAAGCATTTTGTATTTTAATAATAAAAGTAAAAACTACACTATTTAAATGTAAAAGATACAACGTACATAAAAGCATTTTTAATTAAATAAACGTCTTACAAAATAAATTGTAAAAGAACGCTAGAAAACTACGACGAGAAAAACTCCGTCCAACACGTCTATTCAATTAAAACGGAGAGAATTAGTCTTAATTTCCATTTAACTTTGCCATAAAGAGTGGAAATCGCCACCGCCGGCTAAACGGTTAGAAAACAACAGTCGAGAATGTTCGGAAGCATTCTCTAGTTGCTAGCTTTTAACACTTTTAAGGGTTAATTCTGAATTAAATATGTAATACAACTTTGTATTCACAGAACCCGTTACAGAAAAACTTATCGTCAACTTGTCCTTGTCCCTATGGAGGATCGGCATGTGCTGCTTCCATACATCTCTATCAGCCGTCATATTTAAATTCACTCCCGTCCTAATCTCTTTTACACAGTTAGGTTGCCGACGTAATAACCTTTATAAATATCAACCTATGTAGAGTTGGAAAACTAAATGCAAGCAGTTCGATTGAATAATTTTTTCACCCAAAATTCATAGCATAAACTCTACCAACTTTATGGTTGAAATTATTCTAACTAAATATCATAAATGCAAAAGTTTAGAAGGTTGTTTGTTATTTTTTTATAATATAAGGTGGCAAACGAGCAAGCGGCCACCTGAATCCACCGAAATGGAAAGCGACCGCTGCTCATAAACATTCGCAATTTTAGATGCGTTGATGGATGTTTGTTAGAGTTAGTAGTATAAACGGTAAACGGATCTCGATGAAATTTGGCATAGTTGTAGAGGATAGTCTGGGAGACACATAGGTTACTCATATTAGTTTTTTATTTATTTCCACGCGGACGGAGTCGTGGACGACGGCTAATATGATATAGATGTTTAACAGTTGTATATCTGCCAGTTTGTATGGCTGCCGGGTACCTGACTGGCCGTCATTGTAATCTTGCGCGTTAATTAACGTCCCGAAGTCCGGGACTGTGATGAAGTGCCCCGCACGTTAGATTAGCCATTGTCCGCTAATGATGGATGAAAGAGGGTGACTTGAAATTTTGAATCGTACAAGGTATAAGCGATAGCGAGAGCGATTTTGCGTGGTGCAACAGTCAATAGTTATAATTTTTTTAATACTAATCTTACTAGTCTTACTAGTATTATAAATGCGAAAGTTTAGATGGATGGATGGATGGATGGATGGATGGATGGATGTTTGTGAGCGTTTGTAGCCTAAACGGCTAAACGGATCTCTATGAAATTTGGCACAGGTTTACAGCATAGTCTGGAAGAACCCATAGGCTACTTTTTAACCCGGTAATAGTTACGGTTCCCGTGGGATTCATTTACGTTTACTCGATCATTCTGCAACGGTTCAACATATCATATTAAAATTTGGCACAGATGTAAAACAAAGACATGGGATAAGCTTCACCCCCCAAAAATGACCGGTTCCCGAGGGATACGTAACTTTTTGTAATTTATATAGTTTGTATGTTCTTTAATACCACGCGGACGAAGTCGCGGGCAACAGCTCGTTTGTAATATTCCGCAGAATTCTGTCAAATCTTCGGATTTTACATAAAGGTGACAATATTGTCTAATAATCATTTGTCTTCAATTCTTGTTTATTAGGACTACAAAAATGTGATCAAATGATTTTTTTTTATGACAATTAGTATTAAAACCTTATTGTCCTAGAATGTCATAAATTACAACTCCATACATAATCGCAGCAGAAGATAGTAGAGTAAGATGTTAACTGTATTTTTTTATTCGTTCTATGTGAATATTGTACCACAGGCTAACTTCTCTAAGGTTTCACGGGGTTCAGTTTAATTCGTTCGGGTTAATCTCGCGTCATTGTCTCGGGCCGGCCGGGAATCGAGTGCGGTTGTAACGCCGTGGCCGTTGTCAACAATTCATTGGAGATCGAGAGCTCTTACACTGACGCGGGTCACGGATTAATTAACGACATATTTTTGTTCACTACGACAGACATATAAACGTTTTGAGCTAACGCATTGATAAGAATTTGTATGATTACTAAGATTAATCGCTTAAAGCTCTTATTTATTATCTAAAGACTACTATACAATGACGTCCGTGGCTCAGGGATCTGAGCATTTGACTTGCAATTTACAGGTCTTTGGGTTCGAATCCCGGCATATACCAGTGTTATTTTAAATTATTCAAATTTCATATATACATAATTTACCTGACGTTCTTACGGTCAAGAAATTCAAAGATATGTGTGAAGTCAACCAACCTGCAGTGAGCTAGTGTGGTTTGACTATGGGCTAGTCACTCCTTATTAGAGTAGGTTCCGAGCCCCTCGGTGGGGACATATAATGAGCTGGTGATGATGTTTGATAAAAAATATGCTTTATTTTTGAATCTTCGTTAGAAAAATGATACAATAAAGAATTAGGTACACTAATAAAATAATACAATAATACAATGAAGAAATAGGTAAATACTTAACAGGAAGAAAATCATGTTATGGTATCATTTACGAGGTTATCTGAACTAACTTAAGCAACACTAATATAATGTTCGTAAGATACAGGTTTCTTACCACGATTGAATTGTTTTAGCTCCCGATATTTCGGCACAAAAAAAAATTCACACTACCGCATCACTTCAGTCAGCCCGTGAATATGGTGCATGCAACTGTGCCGAAATATCGAGGGCTAAAACAATTCAATCGTGTTAAGAAACCCGTATCTTACGAACATTATATTAGTAAAAACCACGACAGTTTTAGTTAAGCAACACTGACGCATAACAGTAGAAGTAGGAGAGAATTTGATTACAATAATCATGACCAAAACAAAGATATCTATGATTAATTAATTTTAATGCTAACATAGTAATGCAATAATCACGGGTTAGCTTATTAATATCTTGATAGATGAAAGGTTTAGGAGGGTCTAACTGTGACGTCAGTCCCAAAATACCATTAAACAATAGAATATAGGCATTGTTCGTAGACAAATGGATGCAAAGGCGAGGACGAGCCCCCGATACCCGGCACAATGGGACACTTTTACGTTTGCGGGAAGGAAATAAAAGCATTGGGATTCATCAGAAGCTCGTACACATATGGAGTATTTGATTGTTTACTCTATGTTTACGATAATTATGCGTATCTTTACGACACGTATGATTTTAGTTGATTTTTCTGTGGATTGTGTAAGTTCCTAGTAATCTATGATCAATGTTACTAATATTATAAATGCGAAAGTTTAGATGGATGGATGTTTGTTAGAGTTTGTAGCCTAAACGGCTGAACGGATCTCGATGAAATTTGGTATAGATGTTGATGATAGTCGTGAAAAAGACATAGACTACTTACTTCTTTTTTAATTCCACGCGAACGGAGTCACAGGCAAACGCTATTGTATTAAATTAAATTGTTAGTATATTAGTGTGTACGAACACAGAATGAAGCAATTCTCTCGAGTTGACATCCCGACACGGCGACGCGGCCGGGGGATGAATTTATCGTGTGCGTGAAAAATGATTCAGAACTACATAGCTTGCTGGGCGGGCATACTTAGCATGTTTATGTTGTAACATTTGAAAGAATTCCGCATTTAATGATTCCAATAGATTTTTATATACGGGAAAATTTAAAGGTCGACAGGGAAATCTTAATTCGTAAACGAAATAATAAAAATGATATATCTTTAAACGAAACGGCGTCTCTTAAGTAATTAAAATTAATTTTGTATAGATCTTACTAAACTGCCTAATGTAATAAATGCGAAAGCTTGGATGGATGTTTGTAGCCTTAACTACTGAAAGGATCTCGATAAAATTTGGCATTGATGTAGAACATAGTCTGCAAGTACACACGCTACTTACTAAGTTTTTTCTTTAATTGCGCGCGGACGTAGTCACATGCGAAAGCTAGTTTTGCATGCAATATTTCAAATTGTGCTATTGATGTATTCGTTACCAAGCCATTCGTTACTGTTACGTTAACCTAAGTTTCACCGTATTTTACAAAGAATCCAAACACCAAGGAATGCTTAAATATAAGTAGGAAACCGGCTTTAAATAAGTATAAATAAGGTACTAGTTATCCTGAAGAGCGCATGCGCTACAATAAATAACAGTGTTTCCACGCGTAAGAAGGGAGTGAAATGTTGTGGAAATATCGCAAAATTAATGGCAACCGTTATTGGAAATTGATATAGAATGTGTATTCGCACTTCCCTTTATCATATTTTACGGTTCAGAGGCACTAGTTTTATAGTTAATACAGTAGCTGGCATACTTGCATGCAAGTTGTATCAGTTACAGCCATTTGAAAACACTGGCGTAGTAACGGACATTACTACACCGTATTTACACGAAGATTTTGACAGCTATGGACATCAAGTTGAAATAAAATTGAGAGGGCTTCAGACTGATTGGTGCACTGTCATGCAAGCTATTATTCCATTATACTGGCATATGTATTAACACAGTAACTGTCACGTGCGTTAAAAATATACAAAATATTTATGTATCCCAACGTAAATTGCTTTACTTCCCTTTGCCTTTAATCATGTTGAATTACAATTATTAGAATTGCGGTTAACATTATGCTTAAAGTAACGGAATATGGGTCATTTTTGTCTGTCTTGGATGTACTAGGAGTTGTCAGTTATATTTTAGTCATTGTTCTCGAGATGTCACTCGGAAACGACGCCCTTTGTGAATGTACTGGTGGAAAGGTTCCGTAAATTATTTATGTGACTCATTGAATGTCGGAATCATAATAATATTCACAATTTTGTGACCCTAATCTACAATGTTTTCAGTATTATAGTCTTATAGCTAAAATATTTGTTTCTCAAAATATAAAATAGTCATCTACTGCTTTTGTCAAACAATAATTAAATAGATTTATTACTTTACAAACTTTGAAGGCTTTCGCGCTGAAGCGTTAAAAATTACCCCAAGGCTGTACCAGGGCGGATAGCACATCCGGCTAATGACACCGTATAAACGTCACATCCGGTTAGCTTTGTGCGATCCCGACAATGTAAACTTTAAACAGAGTTGAATTGGAGAACTGTTTACTTACGCCCTCCACTTACCTGGTCTCCTTTGTAACAATGTTGAACAATTTTCACTGTTACTTCGATTGAATGGTGATGCGGTTTTAATGCTGTGTTCTTTTTTAGCTTCTAGAACATTATCACCTGCTATTATCCGGAATTCCGTCCCGCTTTTTAAAAACTTAGTAGCCTATGTGTTCTTGGAGATTGTGTACTACATATGTGCCAAATTTCATTTAAATTCATTTGGTTGTTATGGATATATATCTCAGCTTTCGTACTTATAATATTAGTAAGATAATATAATGAAGTCTTTTTGTAGAGTTCTCTCTATGGTGTCTATAGATAGATATCAGCAATTATATTGTGACGCAGTTTAACACAGTGTTTTGTTGCAGGAACTTCTGGAGAAACGAATAAAGCAGTTAGAGGCTCAGTTGGAAGAGGAAAAGCGTCGCACGCAGCGTGAACGTATGACCGTCACTAAATTGCAGAACAAATTAATCAAGGTAAGTCTCTAAAAGACAATAATTTGTGATATTCAAATAAAAATATCAAAGGACACGTCTAATATTTACGTAAGCTGTCAATGTTTGTTTTAAGTAAGTGTTTAGATTATAGTTAAAGAGCTATTAACTCAAAGGGCAGTCGAGATATTTTGACCGAAATTTATTTGTCTTCTTCATTCTTCTGCTGTCAAAAGTGTGACTAAAATTATATCTTAATTTTTGACTAGAATAGAACTCAATGTGTTCGATTGTTTAGAAATTTAAATTATTTCTCTATGTAATTTTGTCTAAATCTGAAACTCAATTTGTCTTTATTTGATTTGTATGACTCCATTTTAATCACAGCTGAAAGGATTGGGTAGATTGAAAATCATTTGACTCTTCAAATCTGAAGGGCGGATTATCTATCTCCCCCATTGTTAAATATTACCTCTCAAATTGAAACAATTACGTACGGAGCTTCTTGATATCATGTTGCTATGGTTACCTGTATTGACTTCTTTAATTATTACTAACTAGCTTTCGCCTGCGACTCCGTCCGTGTGGAATTAAAAAGTACAAAAGCAGCCTATGTGTTCTTCCAGACTATGCTCTACATCTATGCCATCTAGATCCGTTCAGCAGTTTTGGCTACAAACTCAAACAAACATCCATCGCTCTAAACTATCATGCTGATTTATAATATTGGTAAGATTGCAAAGAACTTTTCATCTGTGAGAATTGTAATGGAAAATGGTTGTAAAATGATTTGAAAGTAGAAAAATTCTGCAAAGCACCCATAAAAGAATGTTTTTAAACGACAATGTTTCCGATGATTAATCTCTTATTCGACTTGTTTTTAACAAATGATTACATATTGATCGTTTTGAACAACGCGATAGGGAATTTACAAAATAATTTCCGCTCCGGACAATATTGGACCAGAGCGGCGCAAAACAATTTGGAACACCGTTAATTTTTACTGCCCTTTTTTATTTGTTAAACCTTTTAACTTTGTTACTTTACAGCATAGAATTTTTTTATACCAACGTTACATTATACATACAATTATGAATCGAAAATATTGAATACTATAAATATGACAAGGTTTTCTGAATAGTCTAAATGCCTTACTAAAATTGATTAACGAACTAATTACGGGAATTGACTTATAAGAAAAAGAATTGCGTATGTTCCAGTCCAAAGGGTCTATCACGAATACTTGTACGATAGTTCTGATAACGTGTTCGTAACGCAATCGACAAAAATTGTACGAGATTTTTTGGTATACTTTACACTCGGTAGGTACACAAATACATTTTTTGTCGATGACGTCGAGTTGATATTTATGTGGTAGAAAGTTTTCAGTTACATATAATCAGTTTTAGTAACTAACAGTTTCTGAAACTCGATACCGCGGGGTGGTAGCCACAGGGTAGGGCCGCCCCCGGGGTCTGTCTCGGCAAACAAGCCACTGCCCGCGACTTTGTTTGAGTTTCAGCTCGGACACTACGAGTTGTTACTTCACTTATTTACTTGCATTTGTGGAAATGTTGTATTGTTTGTTTTAAGGAATTTTAGAAACTTTACTAAAAGGGATAGTTAAAGCCTTGAAGAAACAAGTTCTAGGAACTAGACATTTTGACATTTCAACAAATAAATACCTCAAGCCTCAAGACTGAAATGCCGTCGAGTGTCTGACTGGACACTTATTACGTTTACAAACTAGCTAATTTAACCTATAAATAATTCCATTTTTACCATCGAAAGTGAGCTTTGAATAAACAATCGACAATCACACAACTGTTGCCGATTGTCGATTGTTTCACAGGCAATCAACTGTTTAGTTGCACAACTAAAAATCGAGTCGTATGCGTCGTATGAGACTAAACAGATGTGCAATAGTTTAGTAACAAGTGTGCAAGCTCTTCGTATTACTTTCTCAAAGTATTTTAGCCACATTATTCATCCAAATACCTTAATTATCGTTTCACAACAACGTAAATCCACGAAGTATTTGAGTCCCGCAAAGTAAGTTGAAACTGAGCTTCGCTACGATATATGGCGGAAAGTTGAGGATTCCCATCCGGAATGTCGCGTATCGCGAGTTTAGCGGAAGATTAACCAGTTCTGAGATTAAAGTCGTTTGTAGGTGGAGCACGTATGCATAGATTATATACTGACTGAAACGTTGTTTAGTACGTGTTTTAGGAATAATGTGTCTAATAACAAAGTAATTTGTTAATTTTTAATGAGTACAAATGTGGTAATTTAGACGAGAATAAGAATGGAATAAGTTGCCGACGTCAGTGTTCCCGTCCAGTTAAAACGTGCCTTCAAAAGCATTGTGAATCGGTATTTACTGAGGTAGCGCGTACCATCCTTCGATCACATCTTCACTTAGGAGGGGTCGTGGTCAAGCGCTGGTGTATATATAATACTAAAAAAAATAACATTTCACTGTGCATCTTTTATTTTAATGTTTCCCATTGGGAACATTTAATTGCGATTAAATTAAATTTAAACGCACATCAGTAAACACAATTATCTCAAGCAATATAAGTGACAGGCGCCTTTCATTACCTCCTTTGATAGCGGCTCTAACATCGTCCGCAACAAATCGCTAAGGAAACTAACTAATTAATCAATCCTTATACTAATTAACCATAGTACATTGCGGAATGCGCGCGAGACTCAAAGGCAGACGCGTGCGCAGGAATTTGCGTGACCGATCCAATTAGTTGGTCCTTCGAGCCGGATGTTTCGCGTTACTCGTTCCAAATAACCGTTCAATCTAAAATAGACTCAACTACATTAAATTTGCTAAATCACTTCAGACCTTATCTATTTATATTGGAATACATTTTCGTTTATTAAATAAATTTGTAAAGGTTAGGTTGGTATGTCGTAAAGAGCATTCGTTTATAAGCGAATTTAAGTTGTAATGAATGTTGTTTAAGGGTTATTTTAGCTTGTTAATAATGTATTCTATTCTAGTGTAACGTGGAGGATGCAATTCCTCACCCAAATGTCTATTGCGTCTGATTTGTTTTCATTCCTTCGACGACGCACCTGCGTGCATTAATTGCAAAGTCTGACGTGTGCAGTTATCTAATGTAGTATCCCTTTTCTTGTATTTTGAATGGTTTAAATTCTTTGGCATTTGTTGTTGGTTTATTTGTAATGTATTCTGGCTTCTAAATTGACATCAACATTTATTCAAGTTAGACTCTTCTTTGTTGTAAGTATATCTGTTGAAAATATTCTGGTTAGATTTTCTAATATTGTACTTACAATCTTAAGCAAAATTTATAGTAATTGATTATACTCGGAATTATTATAGGTCAGTTTCCGTTCAGTTAGTTTTTTGTTATTTCTTTTAAGTACCGCATTTATAGAAGACTAGATTTCACCCGCAATTCCGTCCTCGTGAAATTAAAAACAAAAACAAAAGTTAGTGACCTCTATGTTCTTCCAGACTATCCTCTACATATATGCCAAATGTCATCGACATTCGTTCAGCAGTTCAGGCTACAAACTCAAACAAACATCTATCCATCCATCTAAAATTTCGCATAATATTAGTAAGATCATGATAAAAGACAAGTAAGTAACATTTTTACATGTTTAATCAAGAATTACAGTATAAAATCCAAACAGATCCTGGCGATAAGAGCACGGCAATAAACGTAACGCATCCCGACTGATCAAACTTAAGGGATTCAATTAGAAGATGCCAGGCGGATGACCCGCGCCCCTTCTGACAACATCTTTATGTCCCTTCTTGGAATACGCACTATACGCAACAAACGCCGCGTTTATCACAAGTATCGTTGAACATGTAATTGTTCAAAATTAAACCAAGTAAGCAAAGGTTGCTTAACGATAGGAGGACTATAAAATTAAAATAATACGAATAGACAGTCGTAAAAATTTGGAGAAATAATTTTTAAATGTATAATCTAAATAATTTTTTTCTCAATATCTTAAATATTGTTGTATTTGTTACTTAATACGATTCTGATTTTGGTCTTGTATGTTATCTATACTAGCCTGTACTAATATTATAAAAAGGAAAGAAATGTATATTTGTATTTATAACTCAAAAACTACTGGGTCGATTTTAAAAATTCTTTCACCGTTAGAAAGGTAATTTATCCGTGAGTAACAAAGGCTACATTTTTTTCACGCGGACGAAGTCAGAAGCAACAGCTAGTTATTTATAACACATAGAATAAAAATGTTTCACAGCGGTTTGGGACTATAGTGCGTATATCCGACTTCTTGCCTCATTATCTTTCACGCTATTGACCTTCTTGTAATTATTTCTAATACGTAGCACGTTTAACATTACGATGGGATCATATCATCTAATAGCAGTGTCCGGTCTAAATTAATTGTTACGGTCAACCTAAAGTTTTGCCATTTGATTGTGCATTTTGATTCTTGATATGGCTGCTGGTTACTATTTAATAACAAAAGTTGCGATTAATTTTAAGTATACAGTGTAATACTAGATTTAATCATATAGAGTACTAGCTTTCACCCTCGACTCCGTCCGCCTGGAATTAAAAGATAAAAGTAAGCAGCCTATGTGTTCTTCCAGACTGTTCTCTATAACTATGCCAAATTTCATTAAGATCCGTTTAGCTATTTAGGTTACAAGCTCTAACAAACATTTATCTAAACTTTTACTTTTATAAAATTAGTAAAATCTCTACAACCTATAAAAGATCTTGCTCAAAATGTAGACGACAAACTGACTAGCTTCCGCTGTTCAGTTTGCCCATCGTATAGTATGCAAACATTAGTACAAAATTACTGAGGTATTACTTAATAATATTATAAATGCGATAGTTTAGATGGATGGATGTTTGTTTGAGTTCGTAGCTTAAACGGCTGAACGGATTTCGATGAAATTTGGTATGGATGTAGAGAATGGTCTGGATAAACATATAGGCTACTTTTTATCCCGGAAATAGTTATGGTTCCCGTGGGATTCATTAATTTAGTTTTTTAATGTTTACTCGATCATGTAACGGTTGAACATATCTTATTAAAATTTGACACAGATATAAAACAAAGTCTGGAGTACACGTGGGATACGGTTCATCCTCGAGAAATGTCAGGTTCCTGAGGGATGCGTAGCTCTTTGTTATTTATATAGTTCGTATGTTTTCTTATAACAGCTAGTAATATTATAAACTAGTTACTTTACTTAGATCTTAGCTTAATCTTTGACGTTGGATCAATTAACAATCGACACATACAACTTCTTTGCCTTTCTTACAAAAAAAATCAAAATCTTCCGGTTTAATTCGTCTTTGAACATTGAATGAGTTCCGTGTTAACCGCAACGATTTCCGACATTAAAGTGTTCAAGTTTATTTTAATAATAATCCATTTTATATCGTTGCTCAGCGGTCATCACGGCCGTCTCGACCGCAAAACTGTAAAATGAAGCTATTTTAGTCTCACATCAAAGTTGTTGTCTTTTCTCTAAACTTTGGAGCGATAAATTCGTATGTTATCGCGGCGTTGCACGCACCTGTTCGCGTCTTCTTGGAAGCCGGGGTTTAGTTCTTAACCGATTTTAAGATAAGAGTTCCGCTTATGCGTATAGGATGTAGTCGTTTTAGCTTTGTTTTACAACGCTTTCTTCTTTTTCGTGTATTTGTGAAGCGAACACTGAATAAAAGAGGTTTATTTTTTCCTATTTTAGTCTATTGTTTGCATAAAATAAATTAAGCATTGATCAATGAAGTTGAATTTTATAATTCTATTAGCTGTCGCCCTCGACTCCATTCGTGTGGAATTAAAAAAAAAAGTAAGTAGCCTACGTGTCTTTCCAGATTATCCTCTATATACAAGCCAAATTTTATCGAAATCCGTTAAGCCGTTTATTCTACAAACTCTAACAAACATCCATCAAATTTAAACTTTCGCATTTATAATATTAGTATGACAAAGAATTTAACCTCTTCAATTGTCGAAATAAATCTTTATTCCCACATTTAAAATACCGGTGTAATTTTCCAAAAATGAGAGTATTTCTAACCATCGAAAATTCCGACAAACGAAATATATTTACAAATTTCAGCGTCATAAGACCCGGGACTTTCGTACCGAGACAGAGATGCAAATGAGTGCATTGTCTTGTATTTTAATGAGACGGTATTCTCGACTTAATTCTGTTGTTGCTGTTAAGATACATTGTCATATAATTTCCAACCATACTAACCTCGAGCGACCGTAAGTTTTACGTTTAAGTAAAGTAACTAAAATTAACGTCGACTAAAACATTTATTTTAGACAACAATTTCGTACTCAAATGTGTTTGTATTTGTTTTATCTAATGACTATCTGCAATGTGTAATACTCACTCAAGTTTAATAAATTCTAAAACATAGTTTTTCAAACGCTTAGCTACTGACTGGCTACCACTTGTCACAATATTTATTTTATACTTAAAACTAGCTGTTCCCGTGCGGCTTCATCCACATGAAATTATGAAATGTTTATATTATTGTTTACATTTGTCAAATTATCAATAGCAAATGTCAAAATGACATGACATTACAAATCTTGGCAATCTTACTTCCTTGATGTTGGCAACAACTTATGGTCTGTTTCCCACATTACGGTTTTTATCCAAAATATTTAACCCCTAAATTTAATGGCGTGTAAATATATAGCCTAAAGAGTGACGTAGGCGGAGAGATTTTTATTAAAAAAAGAATTATTAAAAAATGTGCTGTTATTGCTGAGATCTTAGACAACAAAGAAGTAAGTTTACGCTTTATTATATTGGTATAGAAGTATAAATTAGTCCGTGTAATTCTACTCTATTCTATTCTATTCTAATTAATAAATAATTCTTATGTGCTATTGTATAACATATTCACATTAAAAAAATGTCAGTAATATGTTCTTTAATAATAATTATAAGGCAAATAATAAAGTTTGTGTTTAATTCCTTCTTAATTATAACTTCGCTACATTTAATTACAAAAATAATTAAATATCTTTTCATTAAAGCTCTCGTTTCAAAGTGAAACTTTTCTATTTAAATAACTTTGTAACGGACTCAAAGTTGATAATATTTAACAAAATAATTAAACCATTTAGTACAAGCGCTATTACGATGTCCATAAAGTTGATTTTTGTTTAAATTAAAAGTAAAGGAAATGGTAAATTCAACGCAAAGGGTTTCAACAAAATATTAGACAGGATCCGTCGTTAGAAATCAAAACATTAGTAACTTCTGTTAGTATAACGGGGAGTGAAAGGTTGTGACACTTGAAGGAAAATGCGGTAAGTGACATTTTAAAAAATTATAATTACCAAAAAAAATCTTTATTAAAAGATAAAATCTAATAATTTTTAATCACTTGAAACCAATAACTACTAAAAGAAATTAAAAAAAAATGAAAAGGAAGTTTAAGTCAACTTACCCAGATTACTTTAAGTGTGAAACATGTTAGATTTCTAGAAATATTCTGGAATATGATTAGAATTTTAAAACTAATAACAGTAAATGTTTTCAAATAGAAATTAATTTGACTGAATCGTCAGAATAAATCGAAAGTTCACTTACTACACTCTACTTCATATCTGTAATGTTTGCTAGAAGTAATTAAGAGGTAAATGAGCGTAGCGGTGCACCGCGGATTCAAACATCCCAATATAATGATTCCATTTTATTTTATATTCAATGTTCTTTAAAGTACAAAAGACAATTGTATTAATTAAATTAATATATATGGGAAAAGGCTTTTGAAACTGACGAAAAGTAAAAATAATTTTACTTAAGTTAGGACTAAATAAAGTAAATTGATGTTCAAAATCGATTCGATTGAGATTATGTTTTAAATTACAATTTGATTATGTCCTTTGATATCTAATGTAATCTTTACATCGGTGCTATATTGTTTAAACCAAATAGATTAAAACTTTAAACTAAAATACCACAATGAGCAAAAACGTTTCAATACTATGCGAAAGTTTAGATGGATGGAGGTTTGTTAGAGTTTATAGCCTAAACGGCTGAACGGATTTCGATAAAATTTGGTATAGGTGTAGACGATAGTCTGGAAGAACACATAGACTACATACTTTTTTTTTTCCACGCGGACGCGCGGGCGATAACTATTATAAAAAAATGATTTCGACTGATGACCAATCGGTCTGTGATATCTTTCACAAACCAGTTAATGAATTCCTTTCAAAGTTTTATACATAGTTACTTAAATCATTGATTGCTACGTTACGTAGCTATGTAGCGGCCATTTAAATAATACCGTTTTCAAACACGTAGCAGATATAAATGCAAACGCGTGGATACTTACACAAGTGGTCCCTTGTCGATTGCACCGCTGCTTGATTAGCTGGGGTCGTTACACTCACGTGTTCCTCTTTTGTCATCACAACAATACAGGTAGACTTATGTTAGTGTTTTATATGTTAGACCAAGTTTTATTTTGCCTAAACTGATCCAAGTAAGCGTAATGTATATACTTTTATTTTATCAACAAAGTGTCAATAAAAAGAAAATAATCGTTAACTGTTTACCGTAATATCTATCTATTCTATGTTTATATTTTTAAAGAGGAAAGGTTTGTGTTTATAGACTTTTGTATGTATTGAAATAACTCAAAAACAACTGGGCCGATTTCAAAACTTCTCCCACCATTAATAATCTACGTTTTCACTGAGTAGGCTTTTTATTACTTTTAATTTCACGCAAGCAACAGCTAATCTATAATGAAATAAAAGGAGGCTATATTATAAAAGATAAACGAGAAAGAATCAAGGTTGCAGGAGTGCACTGGACGTCAAAGAATCGGGCATCGTAGAAATCGATGGGTGATGCCTACGTAGCGCGCGACCTTAGGCTGATAATAAAATTAGGAATAACATAGTCTATCTGTGCTTTTATTCTCTGCCATGCAGTGTACAATGGCTGTACTCGTATTAATATTCCTGATGTACATAACAATTCGTCAATTAAGTATTATAATTTTCGATGATTTTTTGATTGATATCCGACGTAATTACTTGTACAAAAGCAACTGACGGTGGATAATTATTGTTCATTAATGCAAAATTAATGCAGCAGCTGATTGAGCAGGATTCAGTCCATCCAATTATATCGGTCGGACCAATCAAAATTGTTTACATAATGTCTTTGATTCAATCAATATTCATACATTATAATAAGATATTAAAATCGTAGTCAGGTACAGGGAAGTAATTCTTTAACGTACAAAACAGAAAATGAATAAAAACCGCAACAATTTTATTATTTTGTACAACGCAAGAAGTACTCTTTAGTATTTTCTTTTCAGATCATTGTATAGAATGTTATTGCAAGTGTCTGAAGACTGTTTTACAATTTAATTGAAGAATGACATTTTTAAGTTATGAAGTGAATTATTTCTCTTATATTATAAGGTGGCAAACGAGCAAGCGGCCAAATAAAACTGCCGAAATGGCGAAGCGACCGCTGTCTATAGACATCCGCAATTGCAGATGCATTGCTTACCCTTAACGGAGGAGGAGACGCACATAAAGAGGATATTTCCTCTTTCTATGCGTCTGCTCCACCGTCAAATCCACTTTTCCTTCCCATCCCTTCCTCTTAACAAGAGGATGGAAAGGAAAAGAGACTAAATTTAGACTCCGGCACCACATTCATTAGACGAAACGCAGAATTGCCACTTCAAGCCTGTCTTCTGTGTGGTCGTGGTATTTCACCGGGCGAGCTCATTCGTGCAGATGTTAAAACGGGCTCTACCACTATTAAATAATGAGCGCAATGATATTATATCAGGTGAAATTGTTTGTGACATGATATGTTTATTATCCAAATTTGTCATAGACAGTTCGAGATAAACGTCGGGGTTGGGGGCAGATCTGAGGCCGGTCGCTGACCGCTCGAGAGTTTAGGGGTGACTTCACGGCTGTCCTAAAATGCCGCTTGTGAGTACCACCGAAATGACATTAAATAACACTTGCATTTTTAAATTCTCTGCATACCAGAATGAAAATTTAATTGAAACATGTATTTCTTTGTAACTCGTACACATCCGATTACATTAAAATAGCACTTTTTGAAATTGCGTAAATAATTTTTCTGCGCTAAAATTATAACTTGAATTCGATAGCTCTTTATAACTTTTTGGCATCTACCCAGAATACATTAAATTTATAGTCTACCTGTATGCAGCATTTTATGTGCCCGCGTCATCTAAACCCTATATTAATTTATTTCGCCCACCGCTGACCAGTGGGCAGGTGCGAATAATGCCGTTACAAATGATACCGCATCCAGTATGACAAGTGAGGTACAGACCCCTAGCTGTCTACTGCGTACCCCTCACTGTCTGCGCGGTGTACTCTAATTGAATGTCCTGTTTAAATGCCACTCCGGATTAACATAAATACAAGACAGTACAGTTGTATTTAAATGTTAAAAAAAAATATCAAAAACGGTCCACTAGCGGTGGAGTTATGATGTAACACATATAAAAAAATATACAGACGAATTGAGTACCTCCTTCTTTTGGAAAGTCGGTCAAAAATATTTGCTTACATTTGCTGTTATGCGACTTTCTTTTGTTTTGTTATTGTTTGTGAGATTGTTCCGTAGTATTTTTTAAACTACGGCTCGCATGAAATTTTACTATCGAAGTAGCTATAGATTTTACTTTTTTAAATATGATACCTGTTGAATATCATTCTTGATACAAAATCTTTTTGAGTTTGAATACAGTTTAAGCTAACGGCGCGTTTCCTTTCCACAGCGGAATATTTCATAGCCAAATTACACCATCATTATAAACGCGAAAGAACATTTGTGCTGCTAAATGTTCACTATAGAATGTGCCCGCTGTTGTGGTCTAATTCATAAGAGTAAGCGATTATAGTGTATAACCAGGTATCTGATGGAAATATTCTATCTTCAAAACTACAGAAATGTTATTGTTATTGTAATTAAAAATTGTTTTTAGGATATTAATCTAATTATATACTTGAATTCCAAACATTGAAAGCTAGCGGGAGTTATAAAGTGATGCTTTTTGTTGAGGAGATTGGAATTGAAATACAATTTTAATTGATTTATGGCTACGATAGACAAGTTATCTGTGTATGAAAGGTCCTGTGTCACTCATATCCAAAGCAATTCCATAAATTAATACTGGAAACAATTTGTGAATACAAAAACATTTTTGTGAATATAAAAATATTTGTATAAAAATGCTTTCAGCTTGTGAATTGTAAGTATATTTAACGCAAAATTAAATCTGAGCGTTCCTCGTATGGGTCGTTGGAATTAGTATTCAGACATTAAAATTTCCAAATCTGTGCTCGCGGTCTGCGTGAGAATGGAACTTTTCATTTGAAAATTATATGAAAGTTAATAATTATTTAGAGTTTATAGTACTTTCAGATTGTAGTAAGTGAATCAATGATTTTTAAAGGATTTGAACAGTGATAGTGCCCGCTTTAACATCTTAGCACTGCAGGGCCGGCACGGCCGGTGTAATACCACGACCACACAGAAGACAGGCGTGAAATTGAACCAATTCCGTGTTTCGTCTGACGTGTGTGGTGCCGGAGGCCTAATTTAAGTCCCTTTCTCTTTACCACCCTTTTCTTATGAGAGGATGGGAAGAGGAAGTGGATTTGACGATGGAGGAGATGCATAGGAAGAGGAAATATCCTCTTTATGTGCGTCTCCTCCTCCGTCGGATAAGGGCTGGCAACGCATCTGCAATTGCAGATGTCTATGGACAGCGGTCGCTTCGCCATTTTGGCGGATTCAGGTGGCCGCTTGCTCGTTTCCAATCTTATGATATAAAAAAAAATCTTACTATACTAGCTTTCGACAGCGACTAAGACCGCGTGGAATTAAAAAAAAAGTAGCCCATGTATTTTTTCAGACTTTCAGCTGAGTAAATGATGATGTAACCGTTCCAACAAATTGTCTGCTAGGAAACAGCAGACAACAACTGGGCTATTGGCGTTTCGATTAGGTAATTACTCTTGAAGGTTTATCATTACAAATTTTAGTGTACAGACGTGCACATTATTTATCTATATCTATACTAATATTATAAAGAGGAAAGACATGTATTTTTTGCTTTTTGTATGTATTTAAATAAATCAAAGACTACTGGGCCA
Organism: Papilio polytes; assembly: GCF_000836215.1. NCBI lineage: Eukaryota > Metazoa > Arthropoda > Insecta > Lepidoptera > Papilionidae > Papilio > Papilio polytes. The sequence continues at coordinate 1,215,658 of NW_013524934.1, forward strand.
ATTTCAATAATTCATAGGCCATATTTTTATATTTCGTGTAGACGAAGTCGCGAGTAACAGCTAGTTTATAATACTTTGGATACACAATGTAATTTTTAACGGTAAAAAAAACTTAAAATAATATTAAACGAGACAGACACAAAAAAATAAGCAAGAATAACGCAAAAAGTGTCGCCTTTATAACCGATGTAAATGTGGAAACTGGAAGAGAGGACGACAATTTTTTACTCCGACCGCAGTCAAATGACAAACATAAACAAACTGGACAACGTGAAATGTATGTTTACTTTACACTTCACGTCGTCAAAATATCGCCAAATAATTCATACAGCTATATCTATATCTACACTATTATAATAAAGCGTAAACACACATTTCTTTGTTGCCTAAGATGTCAGCAATTACAGCATATTTATGAATATATCTATTTTTAATAAAAAGCCCTACACTTACGTCATCCTTTAGGCTTTATATTTTCACGTCATTAAACTTAGGGTCAAATATTTTGGATAAAAACCCTAATGTGGGAAAGAGACCATAAGTTGCTGCCAACACCAAGGAAGCAAGGTTGCCATGCTTTGTCATCATGTCATGTCATTTTGACATTTGCAATTGATAATTTGACACATGTAAAAAATAAAATATTTTTTTTTTTTTATATATCCATGTGGAGAACAGCTATATTATTATTATGATTAACAAAATGTTAATGCCTTCTCCGATATCTTCTACATTATTCAACAATTCCATAGACTACTAATATAAAAAAAAAAGTTTATTAAAATGTATACATGAGTTTCATTCTATTCACTTTAGAGACTAGAATGTAGCTAATTCAGTTGACCCCAAGAGTCTCCGTATCAACTTGTACATTACGCTGAGTACTTCCTAACTATACTCAAACAATTTAATCCCGCCCGTTGTTGCTTCTACGAGTATAGATGTCTGTATAGTTTGTTGATCGCTGTGAGTTCGTGTATTACGCTTGATTAAACTTTGTATGTAATTTTATTGCTTAAACGTATGCTAATTTATTCTTACACACCAAAACAATATAATGTTGTTTTATTTTTTTTTATTTTCTTCTGTATAAAGAATCTTTTAATATTATTGTTATAGATATCTTTCGGCCACGACTTCGTCTGTGTGGTATTTAAAAATCAAAAGTATCCTCTGTGTTCTTCCAGACTATCCTCTAAGTGTTTGCCAAATTTCATCTAGATCCGTTTAGTAGTTTAGGCTACATTCTCTAACAAATATGCATCAAACCTTTGAAACTTTAGCAACAAATAATCAAACCAATACATTTTTTCTTTACATTTCTATGTTGTTTATATGACTAAGGCCCTTAGCGAAGGGGAAGGGCAGCGAAATAGTTTCACATGATCTACAGCGCCATCTCGTGTGATTCATGATAATTGATATAATTTTATGAAGAAACGCGTTAATTCAAGTGATGCATCGCTTTTGTCGTGTAATAATGGACACTAATGTACATAATATTTTAGATTAATTTATCTTTTAGTGGATTTCTTTTATTGACACAAGATATGTAATGTTTGGAAATATCAAAAATTGATTCAATTGAAATTAGACATTTAAAAGGGCAGAATATCTTCGAAAGAAAGTCGTAAACACAGCTTAGTTATTATAATAATACCATGCTAGTTTAGTCGTGTTTTGTCTTTAAAATATTTTAAAGTAATTGAAATTACCTTCGAAAATTTTATACGTGTTTTTTCTCTTTTATAAATATTCCATTCAGTTCCGTATGTCAAATGCAATTTCCTATAATCCTTTAGTTGCAACGCAATCAATGCGTGAGGCTGATTCAATAATTGCATGCGGCGTTGACCGCAACCGCGACAGCCGCGGTAATGCAACCGCGGCTCTAACGCGCACCATTATTAGTCGTGTCACTAACACTGCTGTTCTATGATCTATGTTTCCATAAATTAATATGTAGAAAGCAATTAAATAAAGTAACATAGAAAAAAATATATAGTTTATTTTATATCATATGCTAGCCTTCTCCTGCGACTCCGTCCGCGTGGAAATAAATGAATCGAAATCGAGTAGCCTATGTGTTCTTTCACACTATCCTCTACGTCTATGCCAAATTTCATCGAGATTCATTCAGTCGTTTAGTCTACAAACTCTAACAAACATCCATCAGCAGCGTTTCGCTATATTGGTTTGTTAGCCTTTACGACGTAAAAAATAAATCAACCACTATTTATTTCCCTAGTTAGTCGTTTGTTCTTTAGTTGAACTACACGGTTATATTTAAGTGTATTCATGTTTAACATTATAGCTGAAAAAAACACTTTCTGTAATGCGTTACTTACATGTATCGTGTACAGGTCGTTTACGAGAGACGTCTTCGTATAATGACATGCGAAAACAAACCGCTTGTAGTGCATTTTTACTGGCGAAGTATTACAAAAATATATTGTTATCTCTGTTGTTTTTAACAGAAGAAAAGGGATGAAAGCATGTTTCTGTACATGTTTTAATAGTAGCCGAGAAGGCTACATTAAAATCATCAGACACCGACTCTCTAGACAGCAAGCAAGATACGTCTTAAGGATTTTTGCCTTCAAAATATTGTAATAGTGTTTCTACGGTACATATTTTTTTTAAATAGAACTTGTTGGTCCAAGTCTCAAGCTTTTTCATAGTATATTTAACGCTACTTTAATTAATTGTAAAATTGGTTATACTTGATTTTATTTTGGACATTTTGCATTTGCTTTTTTCGAGATTAATTGGATAAACATTTCGCCTGTTGTTTAAATATTTGACTTAAATACCGACACATGCGTAAACAGAAACATCTCTCATATTTTTCGCGAAACGTACTCATAAATTCAGCGGCGTATAAATGAATTATTCAACTGGAAACAAATTAAGGCTAACCCCTTGTTAACGAGTTTCCCGCGTCATTGTTTATTAACAATACAGAAGGCGATTAAAGTGAAAGGTAGCATCACGGCTGCGTCCGCGTGGGGGCGGCACAGCTATCCATTCGTAATGCGAATGCGACAGGGAAATTGAGCTTTCATGTTCGATACAGGTTAGCTACAATCAGAGAGAACTTCGAAAGCAACATTTTTATAGTGTGTAATTTTAAATTTTAAATACACGCTATTTTATTTAATTTCAACAAAAGCACAGTTCAAATTACAATAGAAGGTTAATTATAGGATAGTTTAATTAACTTAAATACATGCGTTGTAATTGTGAAATGAGCGAGAGAGATACCAAATCGTAATACATAACCTATAAATATATTTATGGGTGTTAGTATAATTAAAACGATTGTATATACAATTGGTGCGGTGGTTGAATTTACAATTGATACTTTTGGTGTGGTTTTTTTTTACATAAAAATACCAAATTTACCAAAATTTACAAAAATCGAATTAACTTAATATGCAATTTGTAGTCAAGTAATTTTATAGATGTTTTATATTGAAATGTCTGTCTTCACTAACCTACTCTATGACTGTTATAAGTAAAAGCGTACATATTCATAGTTAGTAATTTATGGGGTAAATATTTTATGTTGGTAAACCATTTCATCACGCGTTGGTTTGTTAAATTCCCGCACACCTGCTGGAAAGGTAAACAAGTTTCTAATTGAACTTTAACTTTGATGTTAGTATAATAAAGCGTGATCTAAACAAAACAGTTTACTAAATGTTTTATATAATTTGTGACTAATTAGTAAAATAACGAACCATGCCATTACGTAAATGAAAAGTCTATACGCTTCTCTATATCTTACTAATGTTATAAATGTGAACGTTTGGATGGATGGTTTGTTAGAGTTTGTAGCCTAATGCTTGAACGGATCTCGGTAAAATTTAGAATAAACATAAAACATACTCTGGAAGAACACAAAAAAAAACACGCAGACGGTGACGGGAGTCGAAACTAGTACACGATAGTCGACAATTTAGTACGAAATATTTCTAAAAGTTACACAAGTGATCGTTGTTTGCTAAGTAATTGCATTACATTTTACTATCTGTACCCTAAGCAACATATTCATCCATTTAACAATAAACCAATCATAAACCTCGGTAAAGATATCGCTGACCATGCATTGGGTAGCAGGAAAGAGCGTAAATTAAATGGATACGTCGTAAAACTATGTGTTGGAACATCGAAACACGGACAAAATGATATATCGCTCTAACAAAGTTACACAATCTCCTCCGTCAATGCCAGGCAGACCGGCGCCGTTCGGGACTACTTATCCTGTTATATCGTTTCTATAACGTTTCGATATCGCCGCATTCGATGATGGTATATAAACGCTTTTATATATCGCTGTTACAGATTCCTTAAAGCTTGAAAATACTAGTTGGTGAAGAATGCAAGTGTAATTTCGAATACTTTTATAAGCGAGATATTATCGTAGTCCAAGAAAAGCAATGTTTAAAAATAAATACCTTAATGTATTTTTACATTTATTGTAAATATTTTAAATGTTGTAAATATTTTACCATAATAAGGTCGTGGGAAATGGTTTGTTTGTAACTGTCGGGAATAATATCCGAGATGTTTCTCTAGTATTAGGTTACTTGACCTAAATTCCTTGCATTTTGTACTCATTGATCGGACATCAATTGCTTTAAATTCACGAAGAAAGTTGTCCTATTTACTGAACAGTTTGTTTTAAAAACTTAGTAATCTAACTTTTTAATAGGAATTTGTTAAATAATCATGGTTTACTTAGTGATATGATAATGTTTATAATATGAATGATGAATAATGTATATAAGTTATCAGTAAACATGGTGTGACGTAATCATTTAAGATAAAGCCTTCCGTATCTCGCTGGGAGAGCTCAGTAAAAATAGACCGCATTAAATGCGGCGCCGCTGTCATTTGGATTCTGATGAGTTCGTCTATCGTTAATCAGATTTATGTTATTTTCTTATCGAGAAAAAGCGTCAACAGTAATGGCGATATACTTTCTTAATATTGACCAAAATTCTTGTGTAAAATAGTTTCCATTCTCTGTGCAAGTTTGTCGTATTGCACAATTTAATAAAAGCAAGTTTCTGTAACTTAGGGGTTTAAGCACTTGACGTATATTTAACAGATCCTGGGGTCGAATCACACCATGTACTAATGTGATTTTCAATTTTCCTATAGTAGTAAGGCTTAGTCGCCCCTAACTTAGTATAGGCTCCGAGCTCCGGGGACATATGATGGTGGTGGCGACGACTAAAACAATGATTGTATTTTTAATATTCGCAGTGGTCATTTGAACTTCGTTTTATTTTTTGATAATCCACAACGTTTCGTGGCTTCAAGGGAAGCAGGTCAAAGTATGCATAATTGATGCGGCCCTCGGGCACGTTGACTAATGGAGCGGAACAGATATGACGATGTTGACCGATGATCGGGATGTTGCGTCGATAAATAACATGACCTTCTGTATTGACATCTCTTAGGTTTCCAATAGACCTTTGCCTTTTGAATTAATGCTGCTGATGTCATGTTTACTTACTTCTTTTGATTTACCTATTTTTTGTGTTACATGTACAAAATCTTTTAATTATGTTACTACACTAGCTGTTCCCATGCGACTTCACCCGCATAAAATTATGAAAATTTTATTTCATTGTTTATATGTGTCAAATTATCAATTGCAAATGTCAAAATGACATGACGATGACAAACCATGGCAACCTTGGTTCCATCATGTTGGCAGCAACTTATGGTCACTTTACCACATTAAGGTTTTTATCCAAAACATTTACCCCCTAAGTTTAATCGCGTGAAAATATATAGCCTAAAGCGTGACATAAGTGTAGGGGTTTTTATTAAATAACTAATTAATCAAAAATATGCTGTAATTGCTGACGTCTTAGGCAACAAAGAAGTGTGTGTTTACGCTTTATTATAATAGTATAGATTTTCATCAAATGCAATAAAATTATTAGATTCTTGCTTGGAATATTAAAATTTACTTCCGTTTTTGACAATTTTTGCCGATTTATTTTAATGTTTTAGACTGTTAAAAAGTCTTTAGCAATTATCAAAAAAATTAAACGAGTATTTCGACCATTACAGCATATTTTAGGAGTGTAAAATTTTACAAGCTTACGTTAACGTTTGTGCGTATGCTAATATATTCTGGCGTGTACGGGCCCAAACCTTCCCGTACGGTCGCTGGTACGTGAAGCGTGAATGGAAATTAAGCTGGAGCTTTTGTCGATGCCTAAAAGCTGTTTCAATGGGATGCTTCTTGAAAGCCCGTTACTGAATAGGGACTACAGGTGCAATTTCGAGGTAAAAGGGGAAATTGTAATTACATATCACGTCATAACGTAAGGCTTTGTTATGCGGATGTACAAATGTTACATAACGTGATGGAATTCACGTATCGAAATTGTTAAAGGGTTTGTTAAGTTAGACAGCTGATAACTTAATTTAGAAATTAGAGAATATGAAAGATCTTCTTTTAAGTAAATAATAAAAATTAGATTAATTGAATTGAGGAAGTACCCACAAACTACCAGTAATGGAGTTTTAATTGCATTTTTATATGTCTAGTACATTTTATTTTAATATAATTCTTAAAACTATAAGGGCATGTCCCACCAAATTGTAAATTGTCTGATAACATTCCAACGTGTAAAATATGTGATGGAAATATCGGATTTCGTTACCTTATCTGACAGTGACGTCATCTTTAATCTGTGTCTATTTCAGCTAGTGGTAGAACAGGCTCTAAGTCGTTTTGTAACTAGTGTTATCATGATTAATATTAGCTTTAACTGGCGTGAACATTAAAAATGTTGATTGCAACGCTACGCTGGGGTTACGGCGTAGCGTCGCTACGGCGCCAATGTAGCGTATCCTGTTTGTATAAAGGCGTTACACCACACATAATGTTTTCTATAATTTACATAAGACGGCGCCAACCGATAACAAATTGTAATAGGAAATGATGAATTTCTCAGAAAACACGACAAGGATTATCTTAGAAATTAAATTCAAGGATGTGCTACTGCCATTAAAATTGAGATTTCTGATAAAGATCATAGTTATTATGTCTCTATTATAATTACGATGTCGCCTGCCAGTCGTTCGACTTAGGACAGACGTCGCTGACGCTCTCGTGTCGGAAGCCAAAACCCACTTTGGGTCGCTGCGCTAACGCAGTAAGTAAATAAGTATAATAACGATGTAAACAATTGCATTCGATACTCGTTTTTAATTAGATAGATTACGTTTGATTAAAAAAAAAGATAAACATTTGTTCAGTGTCACCAAATAATAAAGATGAACTCATATATTTTCGATAGACGCAGACGATGATAAAAAAGCCATGAACTATGGGACGTCACATCCGGTGGCGATGAAAAATGGCGTCGGCTGCATTTCCGGCGCACGTGGCTGCGCTGATAATGGGTTTACCTTGCATTTTATGGCTTTGGTGCATTTACAACGTTTTTTCACCTAATGCGAATTCAATGTTGTGTATAAAAGCGTGTTATTTTCCACTCATGAACTTACATAATTAAAATTAATGTTAGTGTAAACAGAACATCCTGTATTTAATATTCAGTTAAGGGTAAAAAAAAATATAGTTGGTTAGCTCGACCATTAGGTTAATACGTAGTTCAACTTTTGACGGATCAAGTAATTTGTACCGAAATCGAGCAAAACATCAGGGTTAGGGGTATCAGTAAATTTTAAATGAACCCGGCACGCCCCGTCAATCAAAGCCTCGTATAAATTAGCTCGTGTCCGCAGCCGACTGGACTTATACTTTTTTGATGAGGGCTCACTGCGCCTGGCAGTGAACGATTAATCTTCTGACCGTTATTTTGCCTGTTGCTAATGGCAGGAGTATGAGGTAGTAACTAAATATACTTAACTAGCTATAGTTTACGGCTTCGCCCACGTGATATTAATAATTGTAAAAAAATGTAACCTATGTTACTCAGCGATTAAATAGCTTTTTAATGGTGAAAGAATTTTTGAAATGGACCCATTAGTGTCTGAGTTATTACATACAAGACAAATCTTTCCTCTTTATAATATTAGTATAGAGTATAGATGAAGTACTTTATGGTTAGACAAACATAGACTAGCTAATGCTGGCGACTCCGTACGCGCTGAATTAAATAAAAAACTAAGCATCCCTGTGTTCTTCCAATTTATGTTCTACACCTGTGGCAAATTTCATCGACATCAGTTAAGTTTGAAGATAGGTTTTTTTATAATAAAAGGGGAAAACAAGCGGCGAGAACACCAAGGTGGTCAATGACGCCCATGGACATCCGCAACACCAGAGGAACTACAGATGCGTTGCCGGTCTTTAAGGAAATGATAGGCTCGCTTCTTGAAGGACCCTAAGTCGTATTGGTTTGGAAATACCGCCGAGGACAGACCATTCCACAACGCGGCTGTGCAGTAACATTCATCCATCCATACAAACTTTTGCATTTATGTGTGAACATTTTTGTAGCTTTCAAAATGTGAACTCTGATTAATTTGTGACAAAAAACTTCTTGCTGTAAACTAAATGTAAAAATGTGAGGTAAAACTTATCTCTCATGATTAATGTCCACTTTCTAATGAACACAATTATACTTTTACTGAAAGTAAGAGGAATGCGACGAATAAATCACGTGGAAAGTGAAACCTTCGGCGCCGCGGAGTCTCGGGAAAGACAAAACAACGCTGGAAAACAGATCAATGACACAATTAAAGCGAGGACGTTTTAACGACATATTTTCCATCGATTAGTTTTCATTCTGCTGACCTAAATTCAAAATAATTGAATTATATGTTTTCATTTTGTGAAGAAGTGTTCTACTTAAGTTAATTGTTTGATGAAAGATTCTTTATACGAGGATCTGAGCAAAAGAAAGTTCAAAAAGATGTTAATTATTTCTTTGTTCAACTATATTAATATTATAAAGAGGAAAGATTTGTATTTTCGAATTTTTGTATGTATTGAAATAACTCGCAAACTACTGGTCGATTCAAAAAATTCTTTCATCATTAAAAGCTATCTGTGAGTGACATGAATACATTTTTATTATATTTTAATTTCAGGCAGGCGAAGTCGCGAGCAACAGCTATTACAAAATAATTCTTTTACTAAAGCAGTGAAAATTCTCAACGTATCTGAAAATGAAATGTTTTAAACTTATAAAACAATTAACAACTTTGTCTAAATTTATTTTCCTATCAATATATTTCATAAATTTTAATTGAATTCAAGGTAACGCCGCTAAATTAAAACGTCACTTGCAATAAAGGACGGAATGCGGTGCAAAAAACGACGCGTGCGTGTGTTCTGTAAAGCATTTCCATTCACTCCGGGAAAACCGACGGCTCCAACATTTTGTCGCTCGATTCTAAGGGTATGGATATACTTGATTAACAATAATAAAAAAAAAATACTTGCTGTATTGAGAGTAACATCCGCAGTAATATTCGCTGATTCAATGGGCGTGTTATTATCAAAAAGTATTTTGAAATAAGATGCTCTATCGATTGTCACAAATATATTTGTTCTACCGCCTTCCTCCGATACTGTACAGTATCTTTAAACAGAATATTGGTACATAGAACAATGTAATAAATGCACTTGCTAGCGATTTCTTATCTTTAGTGAAACACTACAATTATATGGCAGTCAAGAATGTTTTTGATATAAGACAATAAATATCACAGTGTGTAACCATCCTTAGATATGTCGTTTTCGTGCACACTGCGTGCAGTGTTGCCGACATTGTCATTGATTCGGCGCCAAAATTGATAACAACGGGGAATAATTTTGAAACGTTTTTAGGTATTTTTGAATGCAACGTCCATTTTACGCTTTCCATAGTATTGTGTAAAAAATTAATCGCTATTACTAAATGTTAAAATATCAATATATTATTTTACAATATATAGTTTTGAATGTATCGCATGATTTTGTATTTTGATATAGAAGTATGATCCCAAGCTTGGTATATAAATATAGAAATTAAAAGCAGTGATCACAAATATTACATACTAGCTTACGCCAGCGATTACGTCCGCTTGAAGTTTAAAAAAACAAAAGTAAGTAGCCTATGTGTTCTTACATACACTCCTTTACGTGCCAAATTACAACGAGATATTTGAGCCGTTTATGCGGCAAACTCTAACAAACATCTATTCATCTAAACATTAGCATTTATAATATTAGTAAGATTTATTTATTACCGTTTACTTGGAATTTTCAAAGCAGTTACACACTCATACAATATCCTATAGACCGTCAGTGGCGTAGCGGAAGTTTTGAGTGACACGTCGCCTGATAAACAGCCTCCGCGGCGCGCTTTGTTCTCCTTTGACATTTGTGTGTACCTCCTCCCTCCACCCCCGACCCTGTTTGTTGGCGTGTTCTACCACATCTGAAGTGATTTGTTGTTTATTAATATTTGAGTGTTTTGCCTCGAACATAATCAAGATATTTTTCTCTCATAGTATGATTTATTTATCGTAGAAAGTATTTAGGAGCCATCTGTTTTGTAGATAAAATTAAGTTTCTATTGATTTTACTTGATTTATTTGTCATATTTATTTTGTAGATCTAAAGCGACTACTTATCAGGCATTAATTTTAAACTTTAATTCAATAGTGTACAGTGTGATGAACAACTAATTAAAAAAATCTACTGAACTAGTGTTGATAATATGTAATATTTATTTGCTACAAAAAATCCGTTAAATTAAGAGTTGAAAAGAGAATTATTTTCATGATTTTAAATTTCATCTATAAGATATTAGAAAGAGATAAAATATGTATCAAACATTTGCTTTTATCATCACCAGCTCACTATACGTCCCCACCCAGGTGCTCAGACCCTACCCTAATAAGGGGTGACTAGGCCATAGTCAACCACTCTGGCCCACTGCGGGTTGGTTGACTTCACACATTTCTTTGAATTTCTTCGCCGATATGTGCAGGCATCACTATGTTTTCCTTCACCGTAAGAACGTCGGGTAAATTATGTACATATGAAAATTGGATAAATCGAAAATCACATTGTTACATGGTGGGATTCGAACCCAAGACTTGTAGATTACAAGTCAAGTGTTTAAACCACAGAGCCACCGACGCTCTGTTTGCGTTTATATTTACTTTTAAATAAAATTACTTGCGTCTCAGAGTTCCAAAGTCCAAAGATTTAGAGCAAGAAAACAGAACAATAAATACATAGAATTTATTACATTATTAATATTATCGCAGTACACTCGTGTACATTTAAATAATACGCAAACAGAGGTCGTTTGCTTGTCTAGACGGCAATATTTGGCAATGTCAAGGGTTCCACACATTTAGTACAGTCGTGTGAAATAGTTTAAGTTGTACGAGTTATTGATGTAATTACACACGCTTTTCTAGATACAAGCAGACGATAAGAATAAAAAAAATACAATGAATAGGGTTGAGAAAATAGTTTTCTTTTGTATTTGAGAGTTGTGTGCCAAATATTTTAAATTTGCGACATAGTTGGTTCCTTGAGTATTTGAATTGGTATCATTTTTAGGTGATGACGTCAGCATTCAGTACAAATGTTACGGTGAAATATTATCAGCGAGTGTACTTATAAATAATGTGATTTCTTTACTTAACCTTTACTCTATCGACATTGGTTCGAATCCAAATAACAAATCAAAATTGACGCACCAATATCTGTAATGCACTGGGATCCCGCCTCAATCTGACCAGCGTAAAGTGCCTTTTACATACTAAGTAAGCAGTTAAATAGGTACAGGAATTCTTGATTTTGCAACTAAGTTTCCGAAACACTATTTTTACGCAGATACACTCTAATTGCCACGATGAAAGTCGTTAAGCAGTCACTAAAGTAGCCTTTTAGGACAGTTTTTAATCTCAAAACCCTGAGTGCGGTAGCTATACTTAAATTCCACTTAAATTAATTTTATTGTACATCTGAAAATTTGCACAAATTCCGTCACGTAAATAATTTTAACTTAGCATTAGTAAGATGAAACCAACAACTTATAAAGTACTTTATCCACGAGTAATTCACACTGTAATATAAAGGTGCTTTGTATTAAGAATAAAGAAAATTACAAACAATAAAAGAAATTGTTAGAAAAAGAAACTGGAACACGCTGTATAACAAAGCAAAGAACAATAACAGGAAACAATAACAAAGCAAATGCTAAATTTATTTTTATTACCTACAAGACTTTGTATACCGTTGTGCCTTATTCATCGCTTAATAAACTTATTTATAAGTGATATGAAACTAGTTTGTAAAAAAAATCAAACAAAAAAATGGGACCCACTTAAAAATAATTATCAAAATCGGTCCACTAGCGGCGGAGTTATGCCGTAACAAACATGAAAAAAAATTGAGTACCTCCTTCTTTTGGGAAGTCAATCGAAAAGATAAAAAAACACATTTGATTCAAAAAGTTATAATTTCTAATCAGTCAATAGTTTTAAATCTCAATCCTGAGGCCTTATCATGAAAAATCGTGAGAACGTTTTCGTAACTTTCGACAGAAGTATTAGATTAGTGCAGCCCCTACCGGACGTAAAATACACTAAGAAGTCGCTTATAAATCGTATCACGATGACGGTATAATTACACTAGCTTTCGCCCGCGACTCCATCCGCGTGGAATTTAAAAAACCAAAAGTGAATAGCCTATGTGTTCTTCCAGACTTTCCTGTACATCTATGCTAAATTTCATCGAAATCCGTTGAGCCGTTTAGGCTACAAACTCTAACAAACATCCATCCATCTATCCATCTAAATTTTCACATTTATAATATTAGTAAGAAGTAAGATATGATAAGATTAGTAAGATTTATGAAACAGTCACGCAAATATTCATAATAGACCCTACGATGTGTGTTTTTAGTAAAAAATCTCAGCAACAACGAAGCGATGTAAATTCACTTTGCAAAGCCATCGTGATACTGGCGAGTTTACGAGCGCGGTATCTCACAGCTCGGGATAAAGCGGTCGGGTTTACATTAAATCTCTGATTACGTATTACAGTAAATTGAACGAGACTTCGTTGCCGCTTTTTATAACGCGAGAGAGACGCATATTAGTATGAGTCGAGGTTTTACTTGGTTTACATAAAGTTAGTACTGATATATCAAAAATCTTCAATTATTTACGGCAAATGTTTGTATATCTTACTAATATTACAAATGCGAAAGATTAGATGGATGGATGATTGTTAGAGTTTGTAGCCTAAACTTCTGAACGGATCTCGATGAAATTTGGTGTCTGGAAGAACTCATAGGATATTCATTTGTTTTTTTAATTCGACGCAACAAAGTCGCGGGCGAAGACTATTCTTTAATAATTACGACGCTTTGGTGCAATTTGTATGTTTTCGTATACTCTACCAATGAAATAAAGCATTAGAAGCATTACTTACTCTATAAACCGTCTAAAATGAGGAGATTGTAAATTTTAACAGCTATCGTAAATCCAGGTGATATTCGATTTGTGCGTGTTACGTTACAGGTCGTCTGATTCAAATCCTTCGCATATGATAAGGGGTGCGTTTTACTGCGTTTTATATTTTACGATATCGATTCCATAGGGGACTTATGAACTAAAGGAGACATCGCACAGACCTGTAAAATATGGCACACTGTATATAACAGTCTTTTACTGGTCTTTTACACACATTCTTTTCTCGTGCATATATTTCTTGTAAAATAACTGGTAATACAAATATTTATACATTACAAAATTGGGACTTCCTAAATAAACTAATATAATATAATAGTAATAGTTTTAGCAAATACAACATAGGCACAGTAAATAAGGACAAACAAACAAAATAATTGATTACTCAAAACAAATCGGTTAACATTATCGAAATCGACCAATTTACCGATGTTACACCGCCTCCCTTAACCCTTCGCCGGCTACGGGGGAGGATAGCGGGGCAGGGGGTGCAGGGTACAGGGGGTTGTTTCCGGATGAGTGGTCGCGACCGTATGACCGTGGTATACTGGTTATTATTGGCCAAATTAAACGCTCTCCTATCAGCGGATTAATGAATCCTTGATGAACATACGTATATTTATATCTAATGTTATTGGATATCGTATATAATTAAACTATTTGAATTTTAATTAACGTTATTTATTAATGGCCGGTTTCCCAATCACTTTTAACTGTTAGTTTTGTGTTCAATAATATTATAAAATGCGTTTCCGAATTAAATAACTGTTTAACCCCATTGAAACTTAGTTTTAAACTCTAATGAATCGCTTGGTAATAAAATTAGCGGAGACTTCACTAACCCAGCATAATTGTTTTATTTTTGTTTCAGGTAAAAACCCAATTATGGCAAGCAAGGTTATTCGTAAGTAATTGTTATAAATGCAGATTAAATTAATTTTAATATAATTTTTAGTTTATTTGTATGTTTTATTCAAAAATCTTTATCTTTTTTTTTTTTTTTTATAACATAAGATGGCAAACGAGCAAGTCACCTGAATCCGCCAAAATGGCGAAGCGACCGCTGCCCATAGACATCTGCAATTGCAGATGCGTTGCCTACCCTTATCCGACGGAGGAGGAGACGCACATAAAGAGGATATTTCCTCGTCCTATGCATCTCCTCCATCGTCAAATCCTCTTCCCCTTCCCAACCCCTCATAATAAAAGGGTGGTAAAGAAAAAGGGACTTAAATTAGGCCTCCGGCACCACACTTATCAGACGAAACACGGCATTGGTTCCATTTCACGCCTGTCTTCTGTGTGGTCGTGGTATTACACCGGGCGTGCCGGCCCATTCGTGCTAAGATGTTAAAGCGGGCACTACCACTGTTAAATCTCCCTGAAGATTCCTCTTCATAAAAAAATGTTTTAATAAACTTATAGGAAACTATAATAAAGAAGTAATAAACATAGTCTACGTTACCTTCTTAGGAGCTAAAGTAGCTTTTACATAGTGATTATTTTTAATCTGTTAAGTAGTTTCGGAGTTACCTGCAAACTATCAAATATTTTCTCTTCATAATATTAGTACAGATAATAAATTAATTCTATGTTTTTATTATCAAATATTATTATAATCGTATGAAAAAATCAAATCGAATCTCCATAGGAATTACCTTTACTTATAACTTTCAGTATCGTCACTCCATTGTCCCTTAAATTTGCAAGGCGATAGATTTAACATGAGGCTTAACTTTGAATGGGGACTAATTCCTTAATATATCAAGAGACTATTTCTTCCCTGTACATCGTAGCGGGCGTTTATAAACAAAGGGTAGAACCAGGTGCATGTTAACTCAACACAAGTAATGAATCTATGATTTATTCATTAAGCATTTCATTGGTATTTATTTAGTGTTGTAATATTTACAATACAAGTATCGTCGTATTTCTTACTAACATTATAAATGCGAAAGTTTAGATGGATAGATCGATGGATGTTTGTTAGAGTTCGTAGCCTAAACTGCTGAATGGATCTCGATAAAATTTGGTATAAGTCATAGATCGTAGAGGATGGTTTGGAAGAACACATAGGCTACTTTTTATACCAGGAAAATGGAGTCCTGGGTGAGTGTAATTTTTTTTTTATTTTTATTATTTGTTAAGCTAGCGCTTGACCACGATCCCACCTAAAGGAGGTGACGTAGTTTGGTTTAATTAATTGTGAATGCATAAAAATCCAAAGATAACTATTACATTTAGTTTTATAAAGGTAGAATACAGAATTCACTTATATCATTTCGTTCCAACCGACTTCGTTTACAAAGATTTACTAAATTGAAAATATCATCATCTCCCCTGCCTTATCCTACTCCCGTAGGGTCGGCGCACCGGGTTTTCGTCCTCCAAAGCATTCTATCATCCGTCATCTCAGTCATCACTCCCTTCTTGATCATGTCACCTTTCACGCAATCCATCCATCTCTTTCTAGGTCTACCTCTACCGATGTACCCCTCCACATTCATAACTAATATCCTTCTTGTCACATGCGATTCATCCCTTCTCATAACATGCCCATACCACTCTAACCTTTTACTCCTTATTTTCTCAACCACTGGGGCTACTCTCAAACTTCCTCTAATATACTCATTTCGTATCTTATCCAATCGTGTTACCCCACACATCCATCTTAACATACGCATTTCCGCTACATGTATTCTCCTTTCATCCGTCCCTTTCACTGCCCAACATTCAGATCCATACATCATGACAGGTCTTACGACGGTTTTGTAAATTTTCCCCTTTATTTTAAGGGGAATATGCGGGTCGCATATTACACCTGTAACCTGTCGCCATTTCATCCATCCCGCTTTTATTCTATTTCTCACGTCACGGTCAATATCGCCGTCGTTTTGGATTAATGAGCCGAGGTACCGAAAGTCGGAGCAAACTGGAAGATGGGCGCCATCTAAGGCAATCGGGATAAAACTAGATAAGCCCCCGAAGTCGCAGAATAGCTGCTCCGTTTTCGCTTTACTAAATTGAAAATATACCTGTAGGTAATTTGTTTTTTTAGTTGAAATGTAATTTCAAAAGATATTACTGACGTTGAATTATCTTTAAACTAATTGCCTGAGTTCCCACTCTCTTAAATTTAAACTCGGTCCATCATAATCGGCTAATGGTGATTGATTAAAATCTCCCCCATTCACATTGTCTATTACGGTTTAACGAAATGTGTACATCAGTTTTACCTATTTTAAAGTCAATCATGATAAATGACTGCTTCTCTATCGGCCAAATACGAAAACAAATGTCAAACATTAATAATTTTTTAGAATTCGAAACTTATGTACATATTTAAATGACGTATTATCTATACTATTATAATAAAAATACACTTACGTCACGCTTTAGGCTATATATTTTCACGCCATTAAACTTAGAGGGTAAATATTTTGGATAAAAACTCTAATGTGGGAAAGAGACCATAAGTTGCTGCCAACATCAAGGAAGCGAAGTTGCCATGGTTTGTCATCGTCGTATCGTTTTGACATTTGCAATTGATAATTTACATATACACGTGTTGAAGTATACGTACCTATATTTGCATTTTCACGGTTATCATCACCAGCTCACTATACGTCCCCACCGAGGGGCTCGGAGCCTACCCTATTAAGGGGTGACTAGGCCATAGTCAACCACGCTGGCCAAGTGCGGGTTGGTTGACTTCACACATATCTTTGAATTTCTTCGCTGATATGTGCAGGTTGCATCACGATGTTTTCCTTCACCGTAAGAACATCGGGTAAATTATGTACATATGAAAATTCGAAAAATCGAAAATCACATTGGTACATGGCGGGATTCGAACCCAAGACCTGTAGGTTACAAGTCAAGTGTTCAAACCACTGAGCCACCGACGCTCGTGCCTGCCTGTACCTTTCAGGGTTAATTTTGCTATAATTTAAATATAGGTGGAACCGATCGGTCATTTCAAAGTGTAACAAACACTAATTTGCGAAATGCTTAATCAATAACTGAATTTTGTTTTGTTACACTCACCATATCATGAAAAAAACTCACAGCTCTTATGTTAATGCAGTAAGGTTTCTTTTTATTGTACAAAAATGTGGCCAGTGTAATGCGGATGTGGTATGCGTAGCCACGGCCACCTTCATCACCCCTTATCGCCACAACCCCGGTCAGGCAGCCCTATCACACATAAGTTGATAAAATCACGATATACTGCAACATGCGTGTTGAATTTAAACATATCTATAATACTGGGTTCCGTATCTTTTAAAATAATAAAAAAACAGATGTAAGTGCTTTTTTGTTTTAAAAAGGAAATTGATATTTCAAACCTCTTGTTGAGTTTTATGCTACGGCTTTGTGATTGGTTGTTATTTGAATCTAGTTTTCTTTAAGCTCAAAAATCAAATATCAATGAAAATATAAAACAAACGAAAAGCATCAGAGCAAAACTGTTCTATCAACTACCAGACTAAACTGGCAATAAACAAAAGTTTACTGTGTCACTATTGACAACTACTAAAGGTCATTTGAAGGGTAAAAGTCACAGGTCGCCTTTTGTTTTGTTTTTTTACTAAAAATTAGTCTAGCACATGCTTTTATTCAATCCGACATAAAAAATAGAACATAAATAGATGACTATGTAGCCCTTAAATCTACTATTTACTGTAAACTATCCCAAATATTAATCATCTTTGATGTCCAATCCAGGAAAGGCTTAACACAGGATAAGAAATGTTCAAAGATTAACTGCAATTGACGTCAGACCATATGATTTTTGCGTAAGAAGGTAAAGTAACGGAAATCTAAGACGTTTATCTCTGATTGTATCGATGCGGATAAATTATCATTCGAGATAAATAAATCATATTCTTGATACTTTAGAAGAGCTATTCAGTTAATATCAGTACACGGTAGCGAGACCACGTTATCATAATGACTGCGGCCATTAGTTTCGACACACAAAACGAACAAACGATACGTAGAAGAATTAAAAACAGTGTTAAAAATACGTGCAGTGCAAAAACTGTGAAGAAGAGATTACCAATAACAAGATGGCTTCCAAAATATAATGGTACACTTCTAATTCAAGATATAATAGCAGGCATCACAGTCGGCTTGACTGCTATACCGCAAGGCATCGCTTATGCTGTTGTCGCTGGTCTCTCGCCTGAGTATGGATTGTATTCCGGCTTAATGGGAGGTTTTGTTTATTTGTTTTTTGGAAGCTGTAAAGATGTAACTGTTGGACCCACGGCTGTTTTATCCACATTGACAGCAAAATATGTTGCGAATTATTCTGCAGATTTTGCAGTGCTCGCAGCGTTTCTCACTGGCGTAGTGTCATTCGCAATGGGCATTTTAAATCTTGGATTCCTAGTAGAATTTATTTCAATGCCGGTGATTAGTGGATTCACAACGTCTGCGGCGATGCAAATTGCAGCTGCGCAGTTGAAATCTCTGTTCGGTCTCAGTGGATCATCGGGAAATTATTTCGCTGAATCAATATACAATTTTATTCGCAATATCCAAACGGCCAGGCTATGGGATCCGGTGCTCGGATTTTCTACTATATTAATTCTTATAATTTTGAAAAAACTAGGTAACGGATGTGGCCGAAATGACAATTTACAAAAACAGCTTCGATGGTTCGCGTCATTGGCTCGTAATGCCATTGTTGTTATATTAGGAATTATTGTGGCATATATTTTAAAAGTAACCACATACAGCGAGCCGTTGATTTTGATTGGAGATATTGGAAGTGGACTACCAAAGGTCCAGCCCCCGCCATTCAGCACTGTTGTCGGAAATGAAACATATAGTTTTGGAGACATGACTAAAGTTATGGGACCAGAATCGATAGTGTTACCACTCGTTGCCATTTTAGAATCCGTGGCTATAGCAAAAGCCTTTGCTGGTGATGTACGAGTTGATGCAACACAAGAAATGATAGCCCTTGGACTTTGTAACATGGTAGGATCTTTTGTAAGAAGCATGCCTGTTACGGGATCTTTCACGCGCACGGCTCTGAACCATGCTTCAGGTGTACAGACACCCGCTGGTGGCATCTTCACAGGTTTGCTGATTATTTTAGCTTTAAGTTTACTGACGTCGACATTTTATTACATACCTAAAGCATCTTTAGCTGGTCTTATAATTACGGCAATGTTTTCTATGATTGATTACGCGATGTTCCCTAGATTGTGGAAGACCAGTAAAAGGGAATTGTTTGTTATTACTTCTACGATATTAGTTTGTTTGTGCGTTGGATTAGAATATGGGATTGTGACTGGGATAGTTGTTGATGCAGCCATGTTATTATATTCAACTGCTAGACCTTTCCTAAATATTGAAACGATAACCGGGGAAAAAGGAGATTTAGTTATATTACCACTTTCTGAGAAACTGTCGTACTGTGCTGCAGAATATGTGAGGAGTACAATATTAAAAGCGTCTCAAACAGCAGTTTTAGATTCAATTATTGTAATTGATGGTACAAATTTAAGGCATATGGATTCAACAGTTGCATCTAACCTTGTTTCAGTTGTTAAAGATTTGGAAAAAAATTCATGTAAAGTAATATTTTTAAATTTCAATTCAGATATTAAAAAGATGTGTTTAGATTTAAATCCAAAGTTTAGTAATAAGTTCATTACGGCTTCTAATGCTATAGACGTTTTAGATGTGAGTACAAGAAATGCTTGATCTCTTATTTTATTGACAACATATAAGGCTTGTGTAGTACAAATTTAAGAATATGTAAGAGAGATTGTTGAACAAGAAACGCGTGCCTCTAGTTCACGTTTATGGTTGTCATTGTTGTTCATTTCTTTTATTGCATTATATTTTGTGTTAAGATATAATATTGACAGATGTCTAATACATTGTAATCTTATCTTGCAACAGGTATTACATCAATAGATACTGAATTTTGCCATTGACAAAATGAGATGAGTAGATTATCATATCCTTTTGTATTGTAGTTTAATAACTGATGAATCATTATTAAGTAAGCATTTTTATATGGTACATTATTGTAGTGCTAGAGCCCGCTTTAACATCTTCGCACGAATTTGTCGGCTCGCCCGGTGAAATACCACGACCACACAGAAGACAGGTGTGAAGTGGGAGCAATTTCGCATTTCGTCTGATGAGTGTGGTACTGAAGGCCCAACTTTATTCCATTTTCCTTCTCGTCCCTTTTTCTTATATGAAGAGGATGGGAAGGGAACGTGGACTTGACGCTGGAGGAGACGCATAGGAAGAGGAAATATCCTCTTTACGTGCGTTTCCTCCTGCGTTGATTAAGAGTTGGCAACGCGTCCGCTATTGTGAATGTCTATTGGCAGCGGTCACTTGGCCATTTTGGCGGATTCATTGGCCACTTGCGTTTACCTCCTTATAATATAAAAACGTTCTTGTACGACTAAATTATTATACAAAGAAAAATTAAAAAGTAATCTATATTCATTTGTTTTATTTGCATCTAAGCGGTTTGCTATTTTCAAATTGAATTGAATATTTTATTTTGTATTTAACAGTCAAAGTATGCTTAAAAGAGCACAAATTCGGGCTTATCTTAGCACTAGCCCCTCAATATTTCCGAAGCCTCGTTGAACGCGTCAAAGAGGGGTGTCATTGAGTTTTGGTGGAATTTATTAACGTGATTCAGCATTTTCTGGAGGTGGCAGATTTATGTTGTTATCGAATCAGCTAAACGCGCACCGCGTAGATTGTCGATTGAATGACGGTGACATTTCTTTTACGAACCGATAAAAATCCCTTGCACCGATAGAGAGGAAAAGTCTACATGGGTTTTTTTATTTATAATCCACGTCGAGATTTTACAGATTGTTTGTTGTCATGCGAAAATGATAAAATATGAATTTTATTACTAACTAGCTGTTACCATTCGACTTCATCCGCATAAAATTATAAAAAATTCATTTTATTGTTTGCATTTGTCAAATAATCAATTGCAAATGTCAAAATTACATGACATGATGTCCAACCATGGCAACCTTGCTTCCTTGATGTTGGCAACAACTTCTGGTCTCTTTCCCACATTAGGGTTTTTAACCAGAATATTTACCCCCTAAGTTTAACGGCGTGAAAATATATAGCCTAAAGCGTGACGCAAGTTTAGGACTTTTTATTAAAAAAAAGAATTAAAAAAATGCTGTAATTGCTGACATCTTAGGCATCAAAGAAGTGTGTGTTTACGCTTTATTATAATAGTATAGATTGTTAATTCTGTGTAAAGATTTGTATTCATAATTAATGTTTTGGCTACACGATAGATTCAGAACCAATATACCTTTAGTAAGACTAAAATTAATAATATTTGATTAGAAATCCTAAAATTGTTAGTTTAAAATCGTTTACTGGTAAAACATCCTGTTGATACTTCCATATTTACTTACATATATTTGAGTTGAACAGAAACAAGGCGCATACCCCGTATGTACTCAAGCTATACATTTTGATAAAGCGTCTGCATTAGTTCCGGCCCGCCTGCAACAACCATGTTGTTAATCTCGGCTGCCGTCGGCACGCACTTTTGAAATTCAACGCCAAAATATCACGAGATTTCATTTAATTTTATTCATTTATTATTACATATAGTAAAATAAAAATTCTTAATACACTGATACTTAAGAAAAGGTGAATTAAGTTAATAAAGGAAATATTTATGACATATTTGTGTTGGTTAAATCAGTTACTAGACATAGTAGATATCTATTTGAATTTTTTACCTATGTTTGGAGCAGATTTTATAAAAACTTACGGCTACTTTTAAATAATATGTTGTTACTTTTAGCTTCTGATAATGATTTCTTAGAAATGTGACAGTAACAGGAAATCCCCTATAAGTTATTCATTTTTTTAACTTTATCTGACACACGCGAAGGGATGGCAATGACACGTCAAATCATGTGGAAATAATGGTTGAATGAACGCTCCGATGTAGCCCATATACCAGTTTACCCTGGCATACCTTGTCCCCCGCTGATCTTGCGAATTCCAGGACTAAATGGTCTGCCTCCTATCTTTCAGCAGGTCGTTATACTCTGGTCGGTGAGGATGTGGAGGCACCTCCCCGGTACTTTTTGTGTAGAATCTGAAGCTGAATGGAGAATAGTTTCCAGATGATTAACTTCGGGCGTTATGTACTGATTTGTTGCAAGGAAATATGTCGTCTGTAAAAATCGTTTTATTATGAAATATTGGAGCTTGATATTGTATTTAATATATCGACATTAATTGAGGACAATATCGGTTAAAGTATCTAGATTTGAAGACGGTTTCCGAGTTCAATTTTCATTTAATGATGTAGAATAAATATATGCAAAAACTTACAAAAAACACTAAGTATGTATTAAATTAGATACTTTGTAATTATTATAATACTAGCTGTTCAAGTGCGGCTTCATCCGCATGAAATGTCAAAATTCAAATGCATAAATGACAATTGCTTCCTTGATGTTGGCAGCAACTTATGGTCTCTTTCCCACGTTAGGATTTTTATCCAAAATATTTACCCCCTAAGTTTAATGGCGTAAAAAAATATAGTCTAAAGCGTGACGTAAGTGTAGGGCTTTTTATTGAAAGAAGATATATTCAAAAATATCCTGTAATTACTGACATCTTAGGCAACAAAGAAGTGTGTGTTTACGCTTTATTATAATAGTATAGATTTAGTCCACATTGTAGTTTAATTACAAAAGTTATGTTTATTATATTAGAACAAAGGTGGAGGAACTAATCGATACGGTAAATTAGTCTGCCAAAGAACTCGCGTAAATCTAACGTTATCCATTAATTCATAACTTAATGCACGACCTCTATCTGCAATCATTAATCTCTGTTTAACATTAAACGGCTGTAAAATCGCAGTTATTTCAACAAATACCACAAATCTATCATAAGCATTTCTAAAACTTCCTATTTCTAACTTTAAGCCGTAGCACAATGACAATAAAGTTTAATTTTCAATGTTTAGTAATAAATTTAGGTATGAAACTTTGAAAATTGTTTTCCCAAATTTGAAATGCGATTTTGGTATCCTTATTATATTTGCCATTAAGTCGAGAATCGCAGGTTTTGAGTGAAATAAAATTTGTCCCTTTAGGGTCACCTGTCCCTCGTCAAGTGAGTTCTGTAACAGGCAGTCGTAATGAAATACCTCGCAAATGAGTCGTACATAGGTTGCCAATAGCAACCTTTCACGTCATTCATTTGTTCAACGGCAGGAGTAAGCAAATCTAGAAATCTGAAACTTTGCCAATTTCCAAAACACCCGGCTCGGGTCGAGTTAACAGCTTGTGTACAGCGTGTGTTATTTTATGTTTTTGTTTCTACACATTTTAACATATACATCTTTGCAAATGTAACTTAATTTTTTACTAAGTTAATCGAAAAACACTTTTAAAATAGAGAATTCTTTTTAAAAACTATCTCAAGAAGTTAATTACAACGAAATAAAAACCATAATCGTGTACCTATACGTGACAATGCTGACATCGGACGACCTTTAAACAAAGAATTTAATTTTTCTCATCTATCGAACATCCAAAGTATAATTGCGTCTAAGTCTAGACCAGACCTGAGATAGGAATGTTAAACAAGGGTCCCGTAGGCATGAACATGTCCATTATACGTGCAGACGGGCAACGGCCGGGCTTTCACTGTATTCTATACAACATCCGAGGGGATTTTTAATATAAAATCATATTAATACATACCCCATTATTGCTGTCTTCTAGTGTACAACAGAAAACTTAAGCGAGTTTATAAGATACTAGCTATTCCCATGCGGCTTCATCCGCAGGTATTTATAAAATTCATTTTATCGTTTGCATTTGTCAATTTATCAAATGCAAATGTCAAAATGACATGACGTGATGACAAACTATGGCAACCTTGCCTCTTTGGTGTTGGCAGCATCTTATTATCTCTTTCCCACATTAGAGTTTTTATCCAATTTATTTACCAACTAAGTTTAATAGCGTGAAAATATATAGCCTAAAGCGTGAAGTAAGTGTAGGGCATTTTATTAAAAAAAATAGAATTATTCAAAAACATGGTGTAATTGCTGACATCTTAGGCAACAAAGAAGTGTGTGTTTACGCTTTATTATAATAGTATAGATGTAAAGAGAGATTATCTCATTTTCATCGTTCTTTGTAAAGCCAGTTATTCTTTAGTCGGATACTAAAGGCCTTACACCCTGCAATATTAATATAGGACTATAGTAGTAATAGACTTATGTTGCTTGTTGACAAATAATCGACATTACAGCCATAAAGTTAAGGTTCAATTTCTATTGTAATGAATATCCATAATTTAGTTTTATTTTTTTAATTATTATAACGAAAACTACGACTTTTTAATCTACAAGGGCTTTGAGTATAATCATAATTTTATTTTTAAGGTTATATGCTCCATAACAATGTATACATTTGTGAGGCATAAAAACCATTCAAACTGTTTATCTCCATATCCAAACAAACCCTCGGAAAACCATAAAAAACATCATAAAATTTCCATTACTATCCGTCCCGGCAAACGGGCGGTTGCCTCCTTGTCAAAGGTTAAAAATGGACGCATAATTTATAAAAAAAACACCACAGCGAGAAAACAAAGGCCAATATTAATAGCGGTTGTTTATGTTGATCATTTATATTTAGGATCGATCGCGATTTGGTGTTGTGACAGATTTTGTGTTACGACACGACCGGAATCTCAACGTGAAATAAACAGAGTCGTAACTCAAAAACACTATTTCCATCTCTCTTATCCTGTATTAATAAAAGAGACAACAATAATATTTAACTACATATGACGATTAAAACTGATAAATAAGAAGCGGAGAAAATTGATTAAAGCGCCATCTAGTAGAGAATAACTAACAATAATTCAATCATACTTCATACTAATATTATAAATGCGAAAGTTTAAATGGATGTTTGTTAGAGTTTGTAGACTAAACAGCTGAACGGGTTACGATGAAATTTGGTATAGATGTAGAGGATACATATGCTACTCATTTTTGTTTTTTTTCTCATGTTTACGCAAACGGAGTCGCGGGCGAAAGCTAGTAGTTACTAAAATGTTTTGGATAATAATTTAAATTTTTACGTCCATGGGCACTGAGTACAAAGACGTAAAACATCGTAGCGCATTTATTATTCACGACATTAGTAGGGAAATTGAGTGTGGGCAGTAAAAAGACATTTTTGCGTAAATATGCCAAATCGAATAGGCCTTTATGGTAAAGCAGTATTTTTAATGGGGTTGTGGCAACACCATAAAACATCACTTATTGTTTTATTAACATTAAAAAAGCTACTTATGCTCCGACTTACGTAGATGGTGTTGTATATATATATGTATGTATCCATCCATACTTAAACTTATATTTAATACTTATTACTTACTAATATTAGAAAGAGGTAAGATTTTTATTTTTGTACGTATTGAAATAACTGAGAAACGGACCATTTTCAAAAATTTTTTCACCGTTAAAAAACTACGTTGTCCCCGAGTATCATAGGCTATTTTTTTACATTCCTTAAACTCCCGCGGACGAAGTCGTTAGTAATAGCTAGTGGAATACAGTCACAAAAATGTATACAAATAATTACCATATTATCTTCGTAAAGTAAATAAACCAGAATACTTGCAGGAAAGACAATGAAGCCACCTTTTTCGGATTATTCCCAACCGTCACGCCGCTCTGTCCCCACATGATAATAAAAAAGTTTCATCCGTTCCACCTTTTAGTCCCACTATCACCAATAAAGTGACAGATGGAACCGTTATAAAATAAAGTAAGTTCCAACCGTCCCCTCGTCGCAAAAAGTGGGACGGATGAAAGCTTTTATACTAATAATAACCCCCTTTTTCGCGACTGTTTTCGCGAATCGATTTACATCCATAGACCAAATTCAGTCCATCACTGTAAGGGCTGTGGTTCAGAATGGGACATTGTATGACCGCTAACTCCATTACTAGATTTGGCAACTATTGTACCGCTCAGAACAGCTCCAATTGTATTATTCTATTGCAAGGACGTGGCCACGCGTACGTGCTTTTAGGGTATGGCAAAACCCAGTGTTGTTAACTCGGAATTCATAACTTTAAAAAAAAAATTACAACACACCTTTAAGTAGTTTTGCTGGTAAATTAATAAATATTTCTAAGCCAAATCTTCCCATAGTATAAAGTAGAAACCAGGCGACTTTATTTCTATTTGATTAATACAAAATTGTTTTCATTAGTAACTATTTCTTGTTATTGTTTTGTGCCACTAATTGGAATTTAGTGAGACTCCCGGGAACATGTCAAGTTGGGACGGATATTTGAAACCCTTGGAATTATCGCGACCCCTACCATGAGTTTTGCAAAAATATTTTACCATAAATATTTTAAGCGAATTAAAGGTAGAGAAAGCAAGTGAGAATACAACCTTAAAAGTACTTCTATCGACTGGACTTACAATT
This sequence comes from Papilio polytes, assembly GCF_000836215.1. NCBI lineage: Eukaryota > Metazoa > Arthropoda > Insecta > Lepidoptera > Papilionidae > Papilio > Papilio polytes. The sequence goes on from NW_013524934.1 coordinate 1,242,666, forward strand.
CACTTTTGTAAATATGTTTTTTTACACCCTTTTAAGATTTAAAATGAGGTGTAACATAAGTAATAGTTATGTTTTATAATATTAAGATGAACTAAAATTAGTTCTACTGATAAATGTAGCTTACAATTTACAACTTCTATTTTAGAACAATTTACTTCAATCATTCTCGACTGTATCGACTTGTTTTCGAGAACCGATAGTACGAGCCATGTCACATCAAGGAGGCGACGTCGCTCCGAGTGACAGTGTAAATTGAACCCACTTTACATCACGCGCCGTTTGCTCTCAAAACGGGATTCTAATCTGAGAGGATGCAAGACGAGTCGTAAGATAATATCCAGGTATGAGGACGCGCTAATGATTCCATGCGTTATTATGATTGTTGTAGCTACGAGCTAAAGTATGAAAATATTTAGTGCCATCACCTTCTTCACAACAAATAGAACATATTTTTAGCACATGACAAGTGACATGACCAAAATTTGTTCTTAAATTAAGCTATTCTCTTATGTATTAAGTTGCCCTCTATGCACCAAAACAATATTAAAATTATTCTACTAAGTTTGAGAATGAAGTAATTTATTTTTCGTAACAGTTTACTTGTAGGCAGTTTTCGCTATTTCTACATGCCAATTTAGCCAGTCCATCTCCCTAGCTCCCCGTGCAGTAAGTCAAGCTGGTTGATGGATGCCGGGGTTTACTGCCGCCGGTAATGAGGCCGGTAATCGCGCCCTGTTTTATCTCGCGAATGCTTGACGGATGCGGGAACGCTGCGCCCAAGTTTACGAGGCCAGTTTGCTAAGATTAAGTGTTCGATGTGCGATAGATGCTTTATCTTTACGCTCGTTAAAGTTTTTCTTTTCGGACCACATGTTTGTATGAAGTTACATGAATCGAATTGGATTTTCGGACGAGGTGTTTAAACTATTGTACAAAATTAGATACATTCTGGTATATTTATACGTTAGTAAATGATTTGTAATACTAGACTAGCTTCTTATTACGTTGTACTTGCTACTAAAAACTGCTTACATATTTATTCAACACTAGCTTTCGCCCGCTATTCGGTCCACGTGAAAAAAAAGTAGCCTATGTGTTCTTCCAGGCTATCCTCTACATCTATGTTAAGTTTCATCTAGATCAGTTCGGCCGTTTAAGCTACAAACTGTAACAAAAATCCATCTAAACTTTCGCATTCATCCAACATCCATCTAAACTATTAGTAAGATTAATAAATGAATCAAATTGAATATATAACTAATGAGAATTGCATTTAAGGTGCATACGTCTTTACAAGTAAACAAAAGACATCCTGATTATAATCACACGTTCTCCGTTTCTCAAGACTGTCTTTGTTGTCGACGTCACAGCGAGATATTACACCTGTGTAATGGAAACCGACAACACTGATGAAAGCGTCGAAGCGTACATTTCGCACGTCTTGTGATGACAAAGGTGCCTTTAGGTAATCAAAATACCTGAAGAAAATACGTCATACATTTTCGTAGTCAGTAATACCAAATCTTAAGGTTCTAGATGCAGTTATATCTTTGGAATAGCTAGATTTACTGTCAAATTATAGTCTATACTACGTAACGTACGTAAATAACTCAAAAACTACTGGGCAGATTTCAAAACTTGTTTCGCTATTGAAAAGCTTTTTTTTTATAACAAAAGGTGGCAAACGAGCAAGCGGCCTCCTGAATCCGCCAAAATGGCGAAGCGACCGCTGCCCATAGACATCCGCAATTGGTAATGCGTTGCCTACCCTCATCCGACAGAGAAGGAGATGCACATAAACAGGATATTTCCCCTACCTATGCATCTCCTCCTCTGTCACTTCGCCTGTCGCGCCTGTCTTCTGTGTGGTCGTGGTATTACACCGGGCGTGCCGGCCCATTCGTGCTAAGATGTTAAAGCGGGCACTACCACTGAGTTAGCTACGTTATCCGTGAGGCAATTAGGCATAGGCAATGTTTTGCTGTTTTTATTTCCACGTGGACGAAGTCGCGAGCAGCAGCTAGTATGAATAACAATGATTTCTCTATAAGAAAATAAGAATAAATGGTTAATATGTTTTTGTATAGATATAGTAGCAATCTTACTATAATTATAAATGCGAAAGTTTAGTTGGATAGATGTTTGTTAGAGATCGCCGCCTGAATAGCTGATCGGATCTCGATGAATTTTGGCATAGGTGTAGAGCAAAGTCTGGAAGAACACGTAGGCTACATATTTTTTTAATCTTATGCGAAGGGTGTCACAGGTCGAAGCTAGGCAGGAGAAAAAATATCAATAGAGAAAAGTTAAAATCTTACAATAAGTTTTTGCGAACGACATTAAATTTTATTTCAAATCTTACGTCTCACTCAATAAAAATGTTTGGTAGATTTCTTTATTCAAAGTAACTTTAAATTAGCGATGTGAAATGAAAGTTTGATACAACAAGACTTAGGCAAAGTACCGTCTAGACTGGGAGAAAGACCTAGAAGGGGGAGCCAAGGTTGTTACGCTCCGCGCGTCGGGAATCTTAATTTTATATTTCATGTTCACCCCTAATTGTTCAAATGTATTTTAAATAAAACTTATAGCATTAATATACTCTGTTTTGAATTTGTATCCTTAGATTTTGTGAATTATTTAAAATCACTGAGTAATTACATTTTTATAAGCAATGAAAGTAAGTCTCATCTTATTCACTTCAATAATCGTAGTTACAGCTTTGTTTATCAAAATAAAATCTCAGACAACACTTCCCACATTTAGAAAGATAATCTTCTACGTAGGTTACTAAATACACCTTAACTGCCCATTAACTAGAAATCAGGAGGAACAGGGAATAAAACATACACTGCTCAACACTGTTTTAAGTACACTTGTTTACATCCCACCCTTTGAAAGTGTACAGTCAAGCAAACAAATCTTAAGACTTAGGTAAGATACCTTTTATTCATAAAAGAAGTTCAAAGAAGTTGTTAAAAATATTTTTTCTCAGTTAACTTTTTTTTTATAACATAAGGTGGCAAACGAGCAAGCGCCACTAGAATCCACCAAAATGGCGAAGTGACCACTGCCCATAGACATCCGCAATTGCAGATGCGTTGCCAATTAGGAGGATATTTCCCCTTCCTATGCATCTCCTACACCGTCAAATCCATTTCCCCTTCCCAACCTCTCCTTATAAGAAAATGGTGGTAAAGAGAAAGGGACTTAAATTAGGCTAAGCTTTAAGTTAATTTATTTATTTACGAATTACTTTTCTTATTATCTTAGTAACAATATAAATGAAAAAGTTTCTTTGGATGGATGGATGTTTGTTGGAGTATACCATCTAAGTGGATGAACGGATCTTGATTCAATTTGGCATAGATGTAGAGCATAATATGTCTGCCATCATAACAATTACTTTCTTAAGTCTTGAAGAATCTCATGTCATAATGTTACTTTGTTATAGTGAGTCCGCGACGCGGTGGTCCCACGCTTGTCTTGTCTATTTTGGTATATTTTCATCGCTTTGCCCACAGCTGCCGTCCTAATTACATCACGGCCATTCATAAAACTTATGTAATTATAATAATTTAATGTCATCCGTTTTGTTTGTTAATACGCATAATTACCATATGGTTACGTTGATCGATTAAAATATTGTGGCAATTATAAACGTTCGTCTATTGTTTATTTAACAAAATTTTATTCACTATAATTATTTTTACCGTCATCTTAAATATCTTTTAAGTTAGGTTTAGGTTAAACAAAAATATTATTTGCAAGTCTAATCGAAGGGACCATTCGAATTTACGACCTAATGTACTCTTAGAGCGGGCACACCTTTGACTAAACTATTGCAGAACTGATGTGCGATTGTCGATTGTTTTGCAAACAACTCAACTGTTTAATTGCACATTTAAAAATCGAGTAGTTTATAAACATTATTATAAGTGCATAGTAATCCAAGCACGACTGATCAGTCGTACGACGGTTTCATCAAAGGTGTGCGCTCTTAGACAGTGTTTTTATTAGCAATATAGTAGAGACAAAAGCTACTAATGTATTCTCGTAGTTACATATGTATAAAATCTCGTACGTATCTATTAGTTGCTTCCTTTGTGGTAAAGGAAGACTGATTGCTCGATGGGCCCAGCAATATTCTTTCTCCCTCTTCCATTTTATAGTGTCATTAAAAAAACACTTAGCTAAAAGAGATCGTAAAGCTTATATGGATAATGTCCGGACTCTCCAAACAATTCCTGACTCTACAACGTAAATTAGTAAAAAAGACAATTAAAAAGGACAATTGAATTATTCAAAATGTATAAGGATTCTAACTTAGTAAGAAATTAAAAATTTATGACTGACACATGTCAGGAACCTTAAAATTTTCTTGTAATTCGTGAAACAGTGTCTAAAAATCGTTATCCAATCGATTATTTAGTGCAACGTTCTATTATGTTATCGCAAAACCGTAATAATTTACCCCTCTTAGGGATACAACAAAGAGGCCAAATACAGCGCCCTCCGTGTACCGAAAATAAGGGTGAGTGTAGACCCGGCAACGTCAGTGCGAGGTCGGCCGCCGAACTGAACGGACGTGTGTTCGGTCGATCGAACGATAAACGTACGGCTTACGGACAGACGAATTTCGTAAAACATTCTATTCTCGCAAGTGACCATATAGACTGTTAGTGTTAGTGACTTAACAATTACTACCTCGTGTTTATATTAAAAACAAAAAGAAAACGTGTGTTTTCATCCAGAGGACTGATAAGGAGTAAAAATTATTTTGTATCAGTTTTTCAAGGTGAATTTTTGTATTTTATTTTTCTTTTATTTCTTTAGTTTTATTTATTAATGTTAAGTTTATTGTTTGCGTTAGTTTGTTAATTATTCCCGCATGGAGTGAAATGATAGATTCGTTCGTAGTAATGAAAGCTTCACTTTCGGTCGGTTGATTGCTCGCACAAATATTAATTAAGGATATGTGATGGATGAATTTTAAAACAACGTTTTTAAACTAGATATGAATGATCTACGAAATTTACATTTTCAGCAAATATTTATAGTTGATTTTATAATGGTTATTGCAAAGATAATAATTATAATTTAATTTTTTATTAACAAATGTATACCTAGCTCTACTTACTTATATTGTTTCATTTTTTTTAAGAAAAATATATACTAAAAACTAAATCAAATATTAAATTAAACAAAAACTGTGGACTACAAGATGTAATCTACAGTACTATCTGTTGGGGTTCACAACCCTTCGCTTTGGGCCATTTAAAACTACCCCATATCGATCACACGATTTACAACCAGATGGTAAAGTATTTTTAAAATCAGTCGATGGACTGTTACTGGATACAATGATATTAGAAAATTGTTTTTTTTTTCTATTAGAAATATTCCACTAATGATACTTTCGAATTCCGTACTTTTTATATACGAAATCCAACCCCACATTAGAACGCAAAACCGCTATTACGCGTACAGTTAACAAAACAAATGCAATCCTGTGCCATGAGTCACTAGTTTTACTAACCCTGTAGATTATTAGATAGACATGCTAATTACAAATGTAATTCATGTTGCTACATTGTTGAGATAAGGTCGATTGGACGCGGATTTGAATGCGTTGTTCATGTTTTATTCGAGCTCTTTATGGTAATTTGTATCGGTTGTGGAAGTATAGATTTGCAAAACAGGTCAAGTATTGTTTTGTTATTCAGTTTATGAAATTTTTACATTACGTTATTAGTTTAAATATTCAAGGAACGTATTGAGTACGTCTAGGATATGAATTTATAAGATTTTTTAAAGGTACTGTTTTACTTTTAAAAAAATCTTAACTTTAACAAACGTATTTTTGATAAGCGTTTTGTATGTTTATTTTATTCTGGATACTTTTACAAAATTGTACATTTTATATTAAAGTTAAATAAAAAAATATTCATCAATGGCCAGACATTTTTATACGGAAATTTAAAAGTTTAATTAATTGTTGAAAAAATTGATTCGGTCGTGCGATTTGAAAGTCAAATGCGTCCATTGATACGGTCCTTTTGATTCACGTTCGAGTTCCCCCACGCGTTAGGGTGAGCTTACATTAAACTAAACAGCGTTTTGTGGTAAAAAAATGTTGAAACTTTTATACATCTAAAATGGAAATACAGGCCTCATATATAATTTTTCATAAAATATTCGTATGATACGTAACTGATAAGTTATTATGAACAGGAAGGTCCAATTTTTCGTGCGTAAATTATATCAAATTTTAATTTCTTATTTGTGCATAAATATTCAAAATCTATTATTTACAGTAAAATCTATTGCCCATACCTATAAATTGAATCAAACATATTTGTAACATGGATAGTTTTCTTTTTTAAACTGTTTTGTAATTTGCGGTAGTTAGTTGATTTAAGGCACAGACTTTAGACTTTAAATGCATAAGAAAGCTTTCGTATCCGAAGTAACTGAATAAAGTTTCTTTACTCGTAGTTATTATTAATAAATATTTCAATCGAGTAAAGTAAAACGCGGAGCGGCGACGACTATAAAAAGAGGCAATTAAGAAAGCTAACGATCGACGGTTTAAGATTGAAAAAGTTTAATATTCACACCATGTTCTTAATAAATAAGTAATTGTTCTACGAATTAACTAATAACTTTTTTATTTGACAAATATAAAGTGAATTTTCAAATTGTTTTACCAAATATTTTTTTTAATTCAAAATATGTTAAAACACGATCAATGGTGTATTAATTATTAAAATAGAATTGTTTTTTTAATGATTAGAAAAATGGTTAGAAAAAAATACAAGCTAAGTTTTCCGGCTTCATTTACGTTGGTGTATACTGAAGCGATTTCCACTAAAGTCGCTACCTAAGTGTAGGTAGATGGTTCTGAATGGCGCAAGATCGTCTGCTTTGCCCTTTTTAGGACGGTTTCGTAAAGCGCTAAATGAATTACATGCGAAGCGAATTTGTGATCTTTTCAACTTTTATGTGGACTTTTAGTATATGTTACATAACCACGTTATATAAGTTGCTTAGTTTTGGTTACTTTTGATTTAATTTGAGTTTTTTTTTGTTTTTTTTTTATACAAAAAATGTATTAATTGTATATTTCCAGCACCTCGTGAATTGACTGTGACCAAGTGATTTAGACTAAGTAACTGTGTTCATTATATTTTAAGAACAATGCTGTGATTGTGAAAGGAAAACCGCAACTAGTGCCCTTAAAGTGTGCCAAATATTTGATCAAACATTTGTTAAAACTGAACCAATGTGTATTATGAGTTATGTATTAAAATAGGAGTCGTTTGAGGGACTCATTAATGGCTACGGATGGGCACCAACCTATCTAAATTGAACAAGACCAGGGTCTCCGGTGTTAATCATGTTAGTATATTTTAGTGTTATTAAATCTGCATGCTTTGCCTTATTTCTCTGGAAATTCGAAATCACGCCTTTATTTTGATTTGAAGAGTGTATTTGTACTTGATTTTGATGTGAACTTTTCATTTACAGTGGTTTTTTTATTGTTATATTATTAAAGATAGAGTTAGGAATTATTTCTGTAGATAGAATTGTACATTATTCTTAAGATGATTTGATAAACCGCTTTGTACTTAGCTTATTTATTTTATTTAAACCGTATTCAAATATTAGTTCACTACTTATTTGAGTAGATTTTTAATATTATACGACAAAAAAACTTTAAAAATTTAAAGCCAAATTCTATTCAAGATATATGTTTTTATTTTATTGCAAGGCTTTCCGCATACACGTAGTTAAGTAGAATATATGTTACAAATAACTTGTAAATCAATGTTAATTGTTGTGGACAATGTTTTTAATTTTCTCTTTTATTTAGTAACTAGCTGTTCCCATGCGACTTCATCCGCATAAAATTATAAATTTTTCATTTTATTGTTCACATTTGTCAAATTACCAATAGCAAATGTCAAAATGACATGACATGATAAACCTTGGCAATCTTGCTTTCTTGATGTTGGCTTATACTTATGGTCTCTTTCCCATATTAGCGTTTTATCTAAAATATTTACCCCCTAAGTTTAATGATGTGAAAATGTATAGCCTAAAGCGTAACGGATGTGTAGGGCTTTTTATAAAAGATAGAATTATTCAAAAATATGCTGTAATTGCTGACATCTTAGGCAACAAAGAAGTGTGTGTTTACGCTTTATTATATTAGTATAGATAACAATTTGGTAATCTTTAGGTCGGAATATACCGTTTCCATTAACAAAATATCTTTCAAAGTTATGTTACGATGTCGGACATAAATAGCTTGGTATGTGAACTGTTTGAACATAATGTTTATGTTATGTTGGTCGGTTGCAGTTATTTCAGAATACAATTAGGTGAGTGAACTAATAAAATCATTGATTTTAGTTATAATAAAATCGAGACTGTTGGAAATGGTGTTTAGTTGAAGTCTCTATAGTACAAATAGTTACTTAGCTTAAAATATATTTTCTTAATGTTAATATGCTTAAGCTTTTTGTAAATATCTTCTTTTCATAATGCCCAGTTTTAGAATCCATAGTTGATCTATTTTTAATGCCATATTTATGAAAATTTACTAAATAGTCAGATTTTACAAAAAGTTGATTTTTAAAGCCTACGATTTTATTCTTAATGTTTTACATAAACAGTCCCTTAGTGGAGATTTCTTCTAGTAAAGCTGATTAAAGGAACTCAGTGGAAAAAAATCAAAACTATGAAAAGTTTAAAGTTTAAAAGTTTTAAAATTAGTCAGTCATTGTGCGGTATTTACATCTGGCGGCACAATCGATCGTGATTACTCATAGAGCTCTCCCCTAGCGCTATCAGCCCCTTTGTTGACAGCCCTATGGGTAAAAAGGGCTCCATACGCAATGTACCTACGTTTCGGTAAAGCAAAATAACATTCACTAAAGCCGAAAGATCGAACATTCGTGAATACTACTGAAAACAGTTACTTTATTCGACCATGGTATTCGACTATCTAAAAAAACTTTTTAAGTAGAATTTACTGTATGTTTACAATGTTACGTAAACTACAGCATAATTGAAACGCATTTTACATGTAAATAATGCAACGAAATATAATTACAATAAACAATGTAATTTAAAAGCAACCTTATTACGATTAACGTAATTTCTCGGGGAATCCTTACAACCTCGGGAGAATTACAGGACATAAAACGGGGAAATGTCAAAACATTGCTGTAGAAAGCCAGTGTCATCCCCCGCGCACATTATAGCGCCCATAACTCAGTTAGCTGCGTCCTGCGAACTGAACAAGCTAATCGTGTTGCTGTAATGGTAAAAATGGCGACAGATGGTCGCTTCTAGTGATTATTGTTATTTGCTAACTTGCTCATTCACGGAAGTAATGTAACATTTCCCACATGTTCATTTTTATTTGTAAATCAGTTGATAGATCTTACTAGACTCGACAGACCAGTCCCCCTAAAGTGGCTTTCGGTTAGCGATATAGCTAGAAGATTTAACTAAATGTATAGGAATAAATACATGATCACGTGACTTATCGAAAGTTCGTGTCAATTCTATACAATTTAGATTTTTCAGACCGCGGTATAGCTAATCGAATGTTACTTTATCTACAGGCATGCCTACTTATTTTAACTTAGCGTGCAGTAAGTATAAATCTGTAATTTCTTTTTGAATACGGTTACAAAGGTAAGTACTGATTTTGGAAATTTTAAAATGTTTGGTAATTTTGATACGATTTGAGTTCGTTACATTTGTAAAAGATTATACATGTTAGAGAATGACTAACTTCTGTTATTATCAATGTCTTTTAATAAATACTCTTTGCGTATCTGTTTTGTATGGGTTTGATTAAATTTTTAATCTCCCCGAAATTCCCCCTCGCATCACGGTGTCTCACAAAGGCTATCACGCAACGCGCTGCAATCGTTCATCATCTGTGCACTTCGGTAAATGAGTCCGTGATCGCAGATCGTCGTATATCATCACTTTTCGTCATTATCAATCAAACGAGACGTATTAACGCCCTTTTTATGATCATATTAAAGTGCTCATACTTTATGGATTTCTTAACTTAAGTCGACTTTAACTCAAACTTACTTTGCTCTCAAAATCGTGAATTTCCCAAAATTACAATCAAGATGGTGGATAACCTTATGAAGATTTTATTTTTGTAATGTCATCTTTACTGTTATAAAATTCTACAAAAGTAAATGATACAAAAGAGGATAACAAAACGTATTCTTTAAATTCAATAAAGATTCAAGCAGATTCTATATTACTCTGTCTATGCTATTTATTTCCTTTTATAATTTAATAACAAACTGCGGCGTTTCAAATGAAGTGTACACTTTTTGTTATATTTGTCTCTCCAATTCTCTGCAGTTGTAGCGTAACAAGATAAAATGGCGTCGCGGCGGCCGGCGTTAGATCTCGTCGGCGTCGGCGGAGCAGCCGCGACTACTTCCGGCACTGAGATTCAATATCCGATCTTATACTAAATTTACCATCCCTCGATTTAACACCCCTTGCTTTTGTACGACTAGATTTAAACAGATTTTTACTACACTTATTTGGATATCTTCAATTAAAAAAATACAAAAAATGTGTACAAGTTTTGCCAACCCTACGCCATAGAAATATCGCATGCTGCATCTAATTGGTAATTGCAAGCGCGCTGCGGCGAGATCAAAGCACTTCGCGTCCAATAAAATGTCACGAACTATCAGGGCTGTCGCTCGCAGATTACACACGTCAAATGAATTTAATTGCATTAGCCTATTGCTTTATAAGTGACTCAGCAACCAATTAGTGGGAAGCTTAGCGGATGAACAATGCTGATTAGAAATATTGATTAGTAGGCAAGTACTTGATCGTTTAACGTTTATTAAACTGTAACGGGTAATGGTAGTAGCACTGATTTCTTACACTAAAGATTATCAATTGCTAAAGAAACGGAAAGCATCTTATGCAGGAAATAATAAGAGAGTGCGCACGCCTTTGATTAAATCGCACATCTGTTTATTCTCGGTTTGATTCCTATGACTTTATATGGAGGTGCATTTACTACTAGATTTTTAATTGTGCAACTACACAGTTGAGGCTGCAAAACAATACACGATCGCCCGCTATAAGTGTTGTTTGAGGTGACTTAAAAAATTTATACTTAAAGTTTTCCAAAAGTAACTTTATGTTATACTTTAGTTATGTCTCCGTTCGATACATTGCACCGCGATCGAAAGCCGTATTGACTGACCGGCCGACTGGCCGCTCTATGCATCATGTATAAACCGATGAATTGCATTCGAACAAACGGAAGGGGTGCTTTTACCTCGCCGCTGCAAATATTGATTTATTGTGTTACATTTATTGCGTGGCTTTCCGTTTCATTCAGTTAAGGAATAAACGTGCAGGGGAATGTGTATTTCCATATATTAATTGCCTGATACTCTTGGTATTATAGGCCAGTTGACTGAAGTGAACTTAGTAAGAGGAAAGATTTAATTGTTTGCATCCAATAGGCTTCGAAACTACTGAATCGTTTTCAAAAATTCTTTCTCCATTAAAAGCCACGTTATTATTGAATAACATAGACTATGTTTTTTTATTACTTTTTAAATACGCGGGCATAATCGTTAGCAACAGCTATACTAAGTAAAATTATTTAAGCATAAGACTCCTGAATAGATTTATGAGCAGTGAAATAGATTGTTAGAATATTGTGATCTCTAAATTGAATAAAGAGATTTCTCTGGTATTTGTAATCAAATAAAACGACACGAGTGTCACTCAACGTCCCCCTTACGGTCAATAACAATACAATCTTGTAACAATGCCGTTACTGAAACAAACGGAAAAAACAAGCTTGACGCCATTTCGATGTCCAGTATGGTGCGCTTTTTATTTAATTCCGCAAATCCACCCTTGTTGCTGTGGGGTAGAATATGCTGATCTAATTTATAGACGGATAGCGGAAAATACGATTTATCGATACAGAATTGTAACTATCTGTAAAGATATTGGTGACGTCTAAATTAAATGAAGAAATTTTTTAGTAAATTTTTGTAAATAACGAAAATGTTTTTTTATGAAATACATAAGTAAATTTTTAATATCATCATCATCACCAGGTCCCTATACATCCCCACCGAGGGGTTCGGAGCCTATCCTAAGATAGGCTGACTAGGCCTTTGTCAACTACGCTGGCCAAGTGCGGGTTGGTTGACTTCACACATATCTTTAAATTTCTTCGCCGCTATGTACAGGTTTCCTCACGATGTTTTCCTTTACCGTAAGATTTTTTTTAATATATTATACATTAGTCTTATCTCAAACTTAGATAAAGTTCTTCTTTCGATTTTTCTTTTTGTAATAACAATCTTGCATACGTTGTAAGATACTCGCTTCTCTTATGACTTATCTTAATATCGAAACACCAAGAAAATCAATACTTGACAACTGTCAACTCCAACTGTTGATTTGTCAATTATCTAATTAGATTTACGGTTTTTGTTATTGCTTTTGTTTTTATGTAATTCAAAACAAAAACATTCAAACAGAACTTTATATTAAAAACAAATTATGTTTCCCTTTCTTGCGAAATTAATTTGTTCTTTGTCCATTCTGTGAAGTATTGTTTGTTGAATTAAAAAAATACCTACTGATAATTTCGTACTATATTTTTATGTGTTTGTTTTAATAATAGTCTTTGACAATGTTATTTTGTGTTTAATATAGCTAAATGGAAAAACAGTTCTCAGTCTTTGATTCAATTAATATTACTCAATTTAATTAATTCAATTTGTAAACTTTATTTGATTTGCTTTATAAATTGAGGTCATATCTACCAAGTTATTTACCATAAAAACTAAGTTAAATACAAGTGAACTGCTTATTACAACGCCGGTAAATAAGTACTTCAGAATAAAACTTTTCCGAGTCGCCAAATAGTTTTCTTTCAGTTCCCTTCGCGACTTCCACAGCCTTATTTCACTTCCATTTCGTTTGAACTTGCTTACTTTGCACTTTTTATGTTCTCCGAGGAAAATAACGTTATATTTTCTTTTAATAGCTCTTTAGTTGTGCGGAACTGGAATAAGAATTTTATTATTTAAAAATGTACTTGTTATTTACGCTAAGAGAACGTTTTTTTAAACCTTTACATTGTCTTGTTGCGACTTCTTTGTGTTTAGTGTCTTTCTATTCGTTATCTGTACTTCTATACTATTATAATAAAGCGTAAACACACACTTCTTTGTTGCCTAAGATGTCAGCAATTACAGCATTTTGAATAGTTCTTTTTTTAATACAAAGCCCTACACTTACGTCACGCTTTATGCTTATATTTTCACGCTACTAAACTTAGAGGGTAAATAAATTGGATAAAAAGCCCAAATATGGGAAAGAGACCATAAGCTACGAGCTGCCAACATCAAGGAAGCAAGTTTGCCATAGTAAGGTAATTGGTATTTTGACATTTGCAATTGATTTTGACAAATGTAATCAATAAAACAATTTTCATAATTTCATGCGAATGTAGTCGCCCGGAAACAGTCAGTGATACATAAGCTATTTGAGGTTAATGTGTTTGAATAATTTACGGCCAAATATTGAAACAAAAACACATCGTTATTGCCGCTTACTATCTGACAGGCTTCGAAATTTGAATGGATTATGAAGTTTTAGAGTGGTGGTATCATTTAAGACACTGTTACATACTTAATTTTGGTTTGACTATTCAAGTGTGCGGGACAACACTTGAATATGTTTAATTGTCCGTGTTAAGTAAATTAACGTTTATCCAAGTATTATTTTACCTTTAGGTAACTTTTATAATTGACAAAATTTACAATAAAATGAAGTTACAGTTATCGTATCGTACTAATATTATAAAGGAGAAAGTTTAGATGGATGGATGTTTGTTTGTAGCCTAAAGTGCTGAACGAATCTCAATGAAATTTGGCGTAAATGTAGAGGATAGCCTGGAAGGACACATAAGCTACTTGATTTTTAATACCACGCGAACGGAGTTTTGAGCGAAAGCTCGTTGTTATATAAATATAAAATGTGTTCAATTCAATTGCCAATATATCTGTGTGATATTAAAGAGAACATGCAGAACTATCTGTCCGTCAGTCCGTGCATTAAATAGATATATTGGTGACAGTTTTATGGACATTCGTTGCGTCAGATCGCCGCAGCGGGGCGCTGTACATCTATTTTCATTATCGCACGCGCCGCGCAAGATGAAAGGGTTGTTGCGACGACTTTTTTTCGATACCAATACGTCTATATTTCAACGGCAATAAATCCAATATTCCCGTTAATAAATCAGATGTTTCTGCTTTATCTACTAAACACAAATATTTCACTACTATACACTAGCTTTCGCCCACAACTCAGTCTGCGTGGAATTAAAAAAAAAAAACTGAGTTACCTATGTGTTCTTCCAGATTAACCTCTACGTCTATGAGAACTTTCAACAAAATCCGTTCAACCGTTTACGCTACAAACTCTAACAAACATCCATCCATCTAAACTTTCGCATTTATAATATTAGTATGAAGTAAAAAATTATGTCTTAAATTGTATAACTGACTATATCCCTTTAAAGTCCCTTAGATTCACGCTAGGAGCTTCACGTTGGTTTTGATATAAATCATAAATTAGTTGTATGAAATCTAAACAGAGGGCGCTGTCGGCGCGATCGGATGACTCGTTAAAAACAACCAGCGGACCGTGGTGGCGTGGCCGGGCTTGTGGAAATCTCCACGTCCCTTGTTTTAGAGGAACTCGAACTGGATTATGTAACGATAGCAAATTAATTTACGCTTCAGTACTTCGAATATTTAACAGTAACATGTTTTAGAAATTACATTCAAATGAGAATGGTGGTGTATATTCAAATATTTATTGGTAATGAAAAAAAATTATGCGCTGAATGGATTTTTTTTTATCGAATCACACGAACTTAGGTTGACTGCATACTGCATTGGACCAGTGCAAGAAGTTGATATTGATATTTTTTCAAATTACGAATGATGTTACTAAATTGCTTTGTACAAAATTTATCTATGAACTTCTGTTACACAATGAATTGAATACGGTAGTAAAACTATTTGGCACAAGCTGCCAAATTGCAAGAGAATCTACAATTGCCTCACTACGTCTGCGACTTGTGTAATGGTGTGCTATAAAACAAAACTTTACAAGACACGGAAACTGCATTATGCAACTGCACTGGGAATAACCACCAATTATGTTGACTAGTATTTCATCTTTATTACTTTACTAGCTATCGCCCGCGACTCCGTCCGCGTGGAGTTTTCTTTAAAAAGTAGCCTATATATACTTCCAGATACGTTTATGACAAATTTCATCGAAATCCGTTCAGTCGTTTAGGCTACAAACTCTTACAAACTTGTATCTAAACTTTCGAATTTATGATATCAGTAAGATTGCATGTTACATTTAACTGTCAACATTATTTTTTGTTGTCTGTACTCAGCAGGATTATAACCCTCTGGACTTGGGCGTCTTAGTGAGTAGTGTTTTTCCCGACCTCTTCCCCACTAAGTCTGTGGGTATTCAAGTAAGAAGGGATTTCTTACGCAAAGAAAGTGCTTCAAGTTTTTCGGTCTTGAATAATATATGATTCTCGGCTTAGCAGTTTTTTCATTAGAATTTCAATTATTTTTACCCTGTCAATTAGATTAATTTCACAGATTATAAAAATAAATAATATTGATTCGTCTCTCGTAACATTTCATTATGGTTCAACCCACATTAATACATCAAAGGACCGTTACCATTCGAAGGCCAGGGCCTTAATTTAACGATAATTGGTCCTTCGTTGATCCAATGAAGGGCTACTACGTTCTGAGATGCGGTTTGCCCGTTAGTCCGTGTAATTTGCAATTCGGTTACATGAATTAATACTTCACATCAGTAATTCTAATTAATGATTGTTATCATAGAATATACTTATTATAAACGCTAGCTTATATGAATCGAGATTATATCGAAGTAAGTAAGAATTGTTACCTTATGTTGTTTGTGTTTTTAAATGTAGTTTATTAAGTTGGTTTATAAATGTTATGAGCGGGCGCAGACCATTGACTAAACTAAACAATCGACAATCGCACGACTGTTGTCGATTGTCGTTTGTTTCGCAGCCAATTCAACTGTTTAGTTGCACAACTAAAAATCGCGTAGTGTGCGTATCTCTAGAGGAATAAAAGCGAGAATAAACCGTTCTGTTACAGTTTGTTCAAAGATGTGCGGGCGCTCTTAAAGGTCTTTCTTTAACAAGATAGGTTTTTCAAGAATACTTTCGACAAATCACCTAAGGCTTCTTACAGATTTAAACAGTACAGTATCGTCTTATATTAGATTTAAGTAAGCAGATTATGTAACAAGGGGTCACTGGTTCGATTCCGAACATACATAATTGTTTATTGAATTATTTATAGCAATAATCCTTGGCAGGGAATCTGAAAGCTTTATTATATCAATGATGTTTTCGTGAGGGTGTACGCATGACTCACGTTTTTTTTGGGGTAGACAGGATTAGAGATACGTGGTGATTTAATTGGAGATTTGATCTGACAGCTGGCGTTTTAGGGGTGTTTTGTATGCCGTGCCTGGTATTGATTTATTATTTAGTCAATAGTATTTTTAAAGCGTTTCAGATTAAATAAATAAAATCGGTAATCTAGTATTCGGTACAGCACAAGTCTTCAATTGACAGTAATCATACAAAATTACTTAATTAAACCCAATTCGATATTAAACGTTTGGAAAAATATGTAAATTCGTTTCGTTGACATTGTACGCAATAAACGCAGCTAAGCGCCCCTGCAACTAATTTGCTGGCAAAAATTCGGCGCGTGCCAGTCACGTGACATCGTTTCGACCAATCGCAAGTCATTGTTTGGGCAGTGACGTCATCACAGGGAATGATGATGAATGTGGAATATGCTCTAGTCTTGTGTCTTCTTAATTTTTATTATACTCTTACAATACGTCATTTATATTTTTTTACTTAAATATTATTATTTCATACATTTCAAAATATTAAAAATAAAATGTGCTTTTAAAATTTCCATCTAAAACCTAAAAATGCTTCACTTTGTTAAAATATGTCTGTATTTGGATTTATTAAATAATTTAAAATTTGAAATTGCTGACTCAGAAACAAGGGTTAAGATCCAGACGGGGTTGATTTGCAATATTTGTCAAATATTTGTATACACTATTTATTTGTGTACCCGCCCCCTGTAGAAAGCGCCCTTTGCACCCTCATTTTAATACCTAACGCCTAAGCAAACTCCGATAGTACCTAAGTACAGGGATGTTGTCAATAAGGGATGTTTGTCAAAGAATTAGGAGGGTGTAGGGTAGCCTGAGAAAATTTGCGGTTGACGTTTTACAAGAAAGAAATACATCAACAAGTTTTAGTTAAACAAATGACTATCGCCAACGAAAATTATCGTCAAAATTATTCAAAACTCAACAACTAACAACATCTAGAAATCTTAAATGACACTTTGAGACTGTTGTAGTAAATCTTACTAAGTTTACATGGATAGATGGATGGATGGATGGTTGTTTGTTAGAGTTTGTAGCCTAAACGGCTGAACGGATATCCATGAAATTCGGCTCAGATGTAGAGCATAGTCTGGAAGAACACATAGGTTACTTTTTATCCCGAATATAGTTACGGTTCCCTTGGGATTCATTACTACCAATAATCTCACAATCAGAGTTTTCAAGTGTAATAAGACTTTTAAATTAAGCATTAAAGAATCAAACCGTTACTTTAAAGCTGATGTATCGGTTTGTTTATTAAAATAGCGATTTATATCTTTTTTTCACGAGGAAATGAGGCGATCAGTCAACGTCGTGTCCGCTTAAAGTCGGCCCCTACTCGCTGACATCTCACAGATATTTTTAACGTCTTAATATATTTTTGTTGTAAGGTTGGGACTTATTATGAAAATTTAATATGCTTAATTATATAACCATAGATCATAGTGGGTGGCATAGAATCTTAGATAAAAAAAGTCGAATCAAAATAAAACATTTTATAGTTTTCAGTGTTACAGAATGATTGTGTATTTCAAATAATCACAGCTGTTTGTTAAAATATAAACAAGGAAATAGCCTCAAATTACAAAACGCAAGAGAAAACCAAATGCAAAATAGACGTCTTTATTTCTGAAAGATTAAACAACCGCATAGAGGCATCGAGTAGTGTCTAAGCTTTAAAAATGTTTAGTCGTAAGTTGAGTACATTTCCCAGAGAGACTGGTCTCTCTGATTGATCACCTGTGCAGAAATGAGCTCTTGACTGGTTGTTCCGTTTCGCAAAAGAGACGTATCTCGATACATCGGTACTGTAGCGACCTTTTTTTCTTTTTTACTGAGGAAGATAAAGTGATCCTACCTTGACTAGGTTGTTGATAAATTGTTGTTCAGAATTTTATTATAGTTAGTGCTTTTTATTTTAAAATAAATAGATGCAATAATCTATTAATGAATAACGAAGTCTTCATATTTTTCCTAATGTGTAATATTGCAAAAAAATCAACCAAAAAAGTGGGACCCACCTGCAAGCATTACCTTTCGGATTAAAAAAGAATTATCAAAATCGGTCCACTAGCGGCGGAATTATGCCGTAACACACATAAAAAAATAAAAAAAAACATACAGACGAATTGAGTACCTCCTTCTTTTGGGAAGTCGGTCAAAAATATAAAATATGGCCGTTTTTATGGCCGTTTGCAGGATTGTTTAAATGAAGATTTTTTTTTCTCTAATCAAACATTACATGCACGCTGTACACGTGTTTCTTTAGTGCCGTGCATTATAAAGTGAGATCAAATATTTACCCTGGTGGACTCAAGGGCGCGGCACACTCCCCTGTCACTTATGTCAACTTGACAGCTGACAAGTTGACAGGTGTGAGGAATTGGGCGTAATGTGACAGTCGTGAGGAGAAAGCTTATCGGTAGGAACGGTATTCTGCGAATGTGTGAAAATTACTGGAAAAAGCTGTTTATAAAATATCTGCGTTCGAGAATCTTAAGTTGTCATGTATCATACTAATATTATAAATGCGAAAATTTAGATGGATGAATGAATGGATGGATGTTTAATAAAGTTTGTAGCCTAAACGGCTTAACAGATTTCAATGAAATTTGGTATAGATGTAGAGGATAGTCTGAAAGAACACATAGGCTACTTACTTTTGTTTTTTTCCCACGCGAACGGAGTCGCGGGCGAAAGAAAATTTTTTTACTATTTGCATGAAGACACTAAATGTAAACATTTTCATTTTTTTTAATTTTCTATGAGTAATTGCTTTATATTTGTAGTATAGATTTTTTTCAAAAAAACACTACCCAATTTTGAGCAACAAATAAATAATACCAAGTAATTTGGTATTGCAAACCAATAGATTTGGTATTCTGAATTAACCTTGAAAGTAAGCAAACAAATGGAAGTATTGTCGATGTAATACAAAGAAACAAGCTCTTCCCACCCTCTTTACAATAAAAGGCGCGACAAATCTCGACATTCGTACGTTAAGTGTTTGTTTAGTGCGTGTAACACATGACTATTTAAGAAACTAATTTCCCAGTAAAACTCAAAATAGTAAGGCAAGAGGAGGCGACCGCGTGCCGCGTCCTGGGACTATTTTAGACAACTTAAGGCTATGGACACATTGCAACAGTAGTAGTTATATTTTCTGTTATGAAGTCAAACAGATTTGCACGTTAATACGAATACTAGCTGAAATTAAAAAAATTATAAAATAATATGTACCCTATGTCATTCAATCATCTTTAATGATGTAAGAATTTTTACAATACATAGAAAAATACAAAACTCTCCCCTTTTTAATATCAAAAATTAAAGATAGTTGAATCTTTAAAATGATTTAAGGAAATATTCTGAAATACTAAATACTTCAGCATTATTAAATTAATCTTGATGAGCGTAAATAGTTCAAATTATTAAAACAACGAAAGGCGTAAAATGTGAACATAGTGTACACCCACCCTAACCTACGATATCTGATTGTCGCTTGTTTGTTTCCTGTCTTAAATTAGCCGCTCCTGAGAGACGTTCGTAAGATGCGTTCCTTTTATTGCTTGAACTAAATATTACTGTCATTTTAACTTAATGAAACATATTTATAGGGTAATTAACTTACGCTTCTGATAATCTCCGCTCTGAGTGTAATTAAAAATATAAACATTACTAGTCCTTCTCAGAGAACTTGTATAGAGCTGACAATTATTAACCATTATTGAGAACGTCAACAGACTTAAATGCGTGTATTTTATGTTACTAACTTAGTTTATGAGTAAAAAGACAATAAACAAAGAGAAGTCAAAGGCATTTCAAATTATACATATACTAGTTTTCGCTCACGACTCCGACCATGTGGAATTAAAGAAAAAAAACAAAAGTCTATGTGAAGACATCTTCTACATCTATGCCAAATTCAATCGAGATCCGTTCAGTAGTTTAGGCTACAAACACTAACAAACATCCACCCATCCATATAAACTTTCGCATTTATAAAATTAGTGTGAGTGTTATAGTAGTCCTTTCTATTCTACTCAAACCGTTTTTATCACTATTACGTATCCTTATTCAGATATGTTTTAAGGACAAAATTAATTAGTAATTATAATCCTTTTCACGTTAAGTATAAGTTGTGCAGTGGTTAATTTAGCTTTGTTTTAAATAAGTCCAAATTTCGAGTCCAAGTTGAGTTGCGCACCGGCCACCAGTCTGCCGAGACTGGACTGGAGGCGGCAAGATACGGCCAAGACTAATTTTCAATTAAAACTTCATCAAACTTCAGACTAGATACCGGAACTTAATCGTATGGTATACGTGATAAGCTGAAGCGTTTTTTGCAACTTTATTAAATTAGTCTTTTATTTATGTACTATTTTCTATAAACATATGATAACTATTTTCGATAATAGTAAATAAAATTGTTCTTGTCATTTGATGGAATAAAAAAAATCTTGTCAAGTACCTACATGACTAAGGTCGATATGAAATATTAAAATACATCTAAAAGCTAATTGTAATTACAGATTTTGTATAATAATGTGGAATTAAGATAGATTAGAAAATATATAACCGTTGGTAGATTATAAATTAAACCAGTTTGTAAGATTGAATGTTCGCTAACCTTGCAAAAACTGCAGGTAGCCATCGCTACGGCTTTCATATTAATTGTTTATTTTCAAATTAGCTCAGGCCCAAGGATTGGACGGAAATTTGCCGCTTCAGCTGTATTAATTTCTACACGGTCAGCGTCTGCTAGAAATATGTAATCTGCTATGTTTTAACTATATTAAAGGAAATGTTGCATTCGTTTAGTTCATTTTAGTATAGTTAGCTTTTTGTCAAGAAAAATAAGATACTTTTTTAAATTTAGAGCTATACTTTAACGTTCTTTTCTTCGACGCTTCTATGCATAATATTTTATTATCAGTAGCGGGTGTTCCTTAAAAACATACGCCTATATTGGTTCAAATTAACACCAAGATCGTAAAGCGAATATAACAATATAACCTTTTACAAAGACGTTACCTGCGAGCTGCTAGAAGGGCTCTCCACACGTCCCCAGCAGCCGACAGTTTTGCAACGTATGATACAAGTGACGTCACAAGAGTCCTCCACCAAATTGGATTTTTATTCGATACAACGGTACAAAGCAACGCTTTACAGAAATACGCACTCTTTTTAGTTTATTGGATTCTCGGATTTTTGAACTTTGTATTTTTAATCTGTGACAAATAAACAAATGATTTTAATTATAATTTTCTTATTTCCTTCTATACGTTAAGATCACTCTATTGGCGATTGATAGTCAGTTTTAATGCTTATTATTATATTCCCTTTGACCCTGCTACTATCACAACATTCCCAAGGTTTTGTACTGACAGTTAATCTCATTGGGTAATAATTATTTTACTAAGGGTTTGTTTTTTTCAGCGTGAGGGAGCGGCGCGCAGCGATGCGGAGCGCGAGAGGCGCGCGCGCGGCGACTGGGAGGCGCGGGCGCGCGGCGCCGAGGAAGATGCGGCGCGGCTCGCCGGCAAGCTGCACGCCGCACAACGAGAGATCGCCAGGTAAGGTCACCTCTGGTACAACACAAACAAAGCTAACAGTAAACTTTAGTCTCTGAGGTATAAATACAATCATAGAGTAGACTGCAGAGAGCGTGAAGTGCAAACAAAAAAATCCAAGCCCTCAAAGACTATTTTAAGAAGGCGGAACAGTATAGCTTAAATTGTATAGTGGCTAGAATGCCAATAAATTTAGGTTTTACCGTATAAATAACTATAAAAACATAAATCTCTTTAAAATCTAGCTACAAAGCAAGGGCTATACAAGGCTCGTTAAAACTTCGCTGGAGTAATTACTTCATGTAATCAGTATTGGTAACTTGACTCCACGTCGGCGTAAAACACTGAAGCCGGCGCGATATCGAATAACATTCGACTACCGACACCGTATCGATACGACATCGATACTAGGCGATAATCGAATGTTAGGGTTCGGTTTAATTTAATACCAACAATAACATCGCTATTTGCAATCGACTTTAATCATCGATATATTTGTATACGCGGTTTTTTATCCGTCTTTTAATTTAAATATTATATTGCTTTCAAAAAAATAAATTAACTCTTAACTTTTTTAAATACTAGATTTACAAAGTCAAACAATATAAAATCTAACAAAATGGTGTTAATAATTAAAAACTACGCAATACAAGATATGCCGGTCATTTTTACATATAAACAATATGCTATATTCACCCTTTAAAGCAGTAAGGAATCGAACCGAAACCTACCGCACACTGAGTTGTACGTGACGGGAATTGTAATGGTGAATTTGTTACGAAAGATAAAACGTACAACTAGTTTAATCTCTGGACAGAGGAATATTATTCAGAATTAAAGTATGAAGTAGATAATTTAGGGCTTGTAGATATAAGCTAAATTGAAATAATCCTAAGGGGACAATGCTCTTTCGAGTCATGGGATTTTAAATCATGAGTACTAAGGAGTACTTCAGCTTTTTTTTATATATTTCCTTGTAACATTACAATTCTCTATAAAACTTTTTATTTCTCTTTAAAGAGGTGGAAAAATAATTCTAGTATTTTTTTCATAAAAAATACTGGTGAGGCAAAATTCAAAACACAATATTCCATTATTGAAGTTTTTCGAAATCGATACCGCAAACAGTACAAACAGAATTTCATTTGAAAACGACGGACACTGTGGCTTTTGCGAAAACTGTATTATTTGCAGTAGAGGACTTAATAAAAAAAATGGAATGAACACTGGCACAAACAAATACATCGCAACCGTAAAAAAATGTTTATTGGACGAATCGGGAAGCGTTCTCCTAGTGTTCAAAGCTGGAGTGTTCGCGGCGAACAGGCGTGGTGTTTTTTCTACCGTAATAATCTCTTTATTGCGCCCTCGGAAATATTTTGACGAATAGAATTTATCCTCAGCATTGAGGCCGATGGGGATGCCCTCACAGATGTAGGAATTCCCATGCCACGTGATTGACACCGGATTGTTAAACGGTTTTATTTCAATAATGATGTTGAGAGAAGCAACTCTTTCACGTTTGTTGCTTTAAATTAGTATTTTATTTACTATACATTGTTTTATTTAGTGAGTATAGTTTAAAAAATCAATTAAAAGTATGGAATCTGAGCAAATTGGGTCGCAGGTACGCTTCAGTGCCGTAAATCTCAAAGTTAGCGAAAAGTTACGGACCAGTGGCCAATCGGGAGGGCTTATCGGCGTGATGTCGATCGCTGGGAATCGAACCCGAGTTCGTTAATTATCAAGTCACTGCTATCGGAACGGATCATTTTGATTTTAAAATAAAATAACCTCCAGTTTTCGCACTTACGAAGTTGCAGTTTCGAGAGTTAAATTTAATTTATTATTTTAGGTAATACTTCTTTGTCGGTTACATAATTTGTTTGTATATCAAGAAAACAAGATAAAAATCAAACAAATACTTTACTTGTTCCCTTGTACGCAAATTGTAAAACCAGAGAAGGAACATTACAAGAATCTTTATGTATATATGAATACTGTCAATACATCGTTATTAAATGTTTACAGTCATAGAAACTATTATTCGATAGTAACTGCTATCGATTCTAGAACTATCGATTTCATCGTACTCGGCGTCTGCAAACATTCCACGTCGCACCATCAATATTCATAAAGACCCGACAAGAATCGATTCTTGGCTCCGATATCGTATATTTGTTAAATTAAACGATGTACAAATTAGATCAAGGGGCGACGCTGTTCTGATTTTATATTGAGGAAACATGAATGCTGGTTCTAAATATCTGATTGTCTATTTGAATATTGACTGCCAAAACAACAAGAATTATAAAGTAGCTATCAGAATTTAAAAAAAAACAAAAGCGAATAGCCTATGTGTTCTTTCAGGCTTTCCTTAACCCAATATCTATACCCAATTTTATCAAAATCCGTTCAGCAGTTCAGGCTACAAACTGTAACAAACATCCATCCATCTAAACTTTTGCACTTACAATATAACTAGCTTTAGCTCGCGACTCCCTCCGCATGGAATTAAAAAATCAAAAGTGAGTAGCCTATGTATTCTTCCAGACTATTCTCTACATCTATACCCGATTTCATCAAAATCCGTTCAGCCATTGAGACTACAAACTCTAAAAACATCGATCCATCCATATAAACTTTGACTTTATAATATTAGTAAGAACTTTTGCATTTACAACATTAGTATGAAGTAAGATGAGAACTTTTACTACTCAGTAGAATAATTGATATTACGTATCCGCTAACAAACTAACCGTGGCCTTATTATTTAATACTCTGTTACCCATTTCCATAAGCGTCCATAAGCGTCCCAGCAGTGTAATACTATAATAGTAGTATGTCGTTTTATAGACGACATTTAATCGATTAATCGACTACAACGAATCGCTTTGTTTTAAATAACTTTGTTCTCATAAAAGATTGATCCAGTATGTTTTACGAGAATATGTTTTAAATATATAAACAACCAAAGTTATATTTAACCATGAACTTGTACTAGCAGATCCCGACCTAATCCACGCTTAGCTATTTACGGGCCACCCTAAGTCGTAAAACTTATAAATAATAAACGGGTGGCAGTAAAAGTCGCGGTATGGGGTAGTACCGGGGATGGATATCTGTGCATTGCCTCACGAAATGTTTACTATAGGGTTGGTATGACGGTATAAAGTAAACCATAAGATATGAAACTGCTTTGGTTAGTTACCAATTTGAATACAACCATTTTTTAAGTGTACATACATGTCTATTTTTGGGGATTCTTAAATTACATATGATTTGTAAAGCTTTCTGTCTTCGTTCGTTTTAGAGAATAAACTATTCTTTCAATTATTAAATTATAGATACGCACATTCTAACAAATAGATTATTGTTTTGTATAAAATTTTAATATATAAAAATCTTACTAATAATTTAAATGCGTAAGTGTAGATGCATGGATGTTAGAGTTTGTAGCCTAAACTGCTGAACGGATCTTGTTGATTTGCCATAGATGTAGAAGATAGTCTGGAAGAACACATAGGCTACTCACTTTTTTTTGCAATCCCAGTAGTGACGCGTCTAGTGTATTAATAAATGGTGAAACACAAGATAACATTGTTAAATAAAATCTATTTATAAATGTATTGTATCATTTGTCAGTTAAAACATTTTAATAGAAAACCCGCGTGTCGCCACTCAACTAAAAATAATATGACATTCGATATTTTCTTTCACCTCCACCACCCACTTTTACACCCTTTAAAGCGGGTGAAGAAATTTAATATCTTGGAAAGTACGGAAAACCATTATTACTGTTTTGATTTTTAAACAAAAATATCATTTATACGAAGATTTATCTTTCAGTCAACACTTGACATTTGGCAAGTCTGTGGAGTTTTGAGTAGCTGTTGATTTTTCTTGAAAGATGATATTAAATCAGGGGAAAGCCATTTTTCAAATTACGTTTCATCTTTCAAGAAAATGTTTCAAATATCTAAAATACACGAAAACGGTCAGCGACAACTTCAAGTTACATTTCGAGTGATTACCAGGTCTTAGTCAAATTTAAGTCAAGTCGAATTTAATTTGACTAAGAAACATGATTTTAATTAAGACCAAAACATTTTTAACACAAACAAAATTACATCAAGATAAGACGTAACAAACATCCAGCAATAAAAATTTAACTACAGCCGAATTAACAAGCGATGTGTACGCGATCCGACACGACTACGTAACGATGTCGACCCCCTACGTTCTGTAATTGTCTGTTTTATTTGTAAGTCGACACCACCCTCCAACCCCCAAATTATTACGACGAAACATAATACTATGACATATAATACCGAACATCGAATGACCGAACACTTGAAAAAATAGTCGTTATCTAACAAATAAAACGTCTCGACAAGTTTTACACGAGGACAATGACGCAGAACAATACATAGGCAGTGCTGTTAACACACTTCAGTTATGCTTACGCACCAGGCTAGTAACTTAGTCGAATATCGAGTGATTTAGTAACTAAATGTGCCTGAAAATATTGTAGATGAGAGTATTTTATTTATCGATTAAATTTCTCAGAACGGCTAAACTATAGACTGGTGCAAAATGCACTTACGACACGCCTTAGGCTATATATTTTCACGCTATTAAACTTAAATAAATCGGTGAAAACCTTAATGTGAGAAAGGGACCGTAAACTACAAGCTACCAACATCAAGGAAGTAAAATTGCCATGGCTGTCAATTGGGCATTTGAATTTTAACATTTGCAATTGAATATTTCACAAATGTAAAAAAAAGTTTTTATACATGATGAAGCCGCACGGAAGCAGTTAGTTATACAAAACATATTGTTCAGCAATTTTTAAAACTAGCTGTTCGCGTGCGGATTCACCCGCAAGAAAACAAAAAGCATTTATTTAATTGTTTACATTAGTCAAATTATCAATTGCGAATGTCAAAATAACATGAAATGACAAACCATTGTAATCTTACTTCCTTGATGTTGGCAGCAACTTATGATCTCTTTCTCACATTAGGGTTTTTATCTAAAATATTTACCCCGTAAGTTTAATGGTTTTAAAATATATAGCCTAAGCCGTGACGCAAGTGTAGTTCTTTTTATTAAAAAAATAACTATTCAAAAATATGTCGTAATTGCTGAAATCTTAGGCAACAAAGAAGTGTGTTTTTACGCTTTATTATAATAGTATAGATATAGATAATTGTGTTCGTTATTTATAACAAACGAAAACAAACGCTATCTTTTAAACGTTACTTTAAATTACCGCTTAAAATAGATTGGAAACATTATCCAAACATCGACCTTTTAAGTAACTCTAAGACAACATTACCATTAAGATTAAGAGAAAATGAACATAACATATGAATAAATTTTAAACGTGAAACTATTTTTATGTTTACGTTTAAATTTATTTAAAGAATGTCTCGAGTAACATTCTACTACTTTTCTTAACTACAATAATTTTTTTTTTATAACATAAGATGGCAAACGAGCAAGCGGCCACCTGAATCCGCCAAAATGGCGAAGCGACCGCTGCCCATAGACATCTGCAATTGCAGATGCGTCGCCTACCCTTATCCGACGGAGGAGGAGAAGCACATAAAGAGGATATTTCCACTTCCTATGCATCTCCTCCATCGTCAAATCCACTTCCCCTTCCCATCCTCTCATAAAAAAAGGGTGGTAAAGAGAAAAGGACTTAAATTAGGCCTCCGACACCACACTCATCAGACGAAACACTGCATTGGTTCCATTTCACGCCTGTCTTCTGTGTGGCCGTGGTATTACAGGGGGCGTGCCGGCCCATTCGTGCTAAGATGTTAAAGCGGGCACTACCACTATTAAATTGTATAAACTTTCATGAGACATCCCAGTGATAGACCCGACGCGACCGCGAGAACAAAATAAATTTGCCCTAAAGATAGACCCCCGATGGGTCTAAAACTAGAGATCGTAACTGGACGATCAATACAAGAGTTAATCGGTTCTTAATTCATTATTAAATGTATTAACTATACTTAGTAATATGATTTTTTAAACATAAATAAGGTAATGATTTACATTGTCGTCTTTTTTATGAAAAAAAACTAACCAAATTACTTATTTTTTAAGTATTCTTTACACTTAACCTTTGATGACGTCACGCAAATTAAAACTAAACTCAATAGTTAAAGATAAACATAGGGACGCTGCCCTAATTTTATCTGAGTTTATTTTGAAGGCCCTTTAGACCGACCAAACCCGGGGCAGATAACATAAGTCATTACTTCTTTACTTATCAAAATATTTGTTTTTAATTATAACATCTAAGTGAATAAATACATGATTAAATTATTTCACTACTTTGGACACTATTTTACCTATAAAATATGGTGCATAGAAAAACTGATTTCCCTACCTTTTGCCTACGACATCGTTGGAGCAGAATTAAAAAAAATCTTAACAAGTCCGTGTTCCTAACATTCACATTTGTAACATTAGTATCGATACCGAGTATGATGTTACTAAGGGATGTATGTATGACATTACATACGTAGAAATCTTTTA
The DNA here is from genome assembly GCF_000836215.1 of Papilio polytes. Lineage (NCBI taxonomy): Eukaryota > Metazoa > Arthropoda > Insecta > Lepidoptera > Papilionidae > Papilio > Papilio polytes. The sequence goes on from NW_013524934.1 coordinate 1,271,411, forward strand.
AGAATCATTTCCACAATCACAAATATCTATAGTTTGCGATATCTTGCTATAACTTATTTGCAAGCAAAAAATCTTTCAAGACCATATAGCTAAGTTATTTAACCGCACATAGATAACACTTTGATACTAATATTATAAACTCGAAATTTTAGATGGATGGATGGATGTTTGTTAGTTTGTAGCCTAAATGGCTGAACAGACCTGGATAAAATTTGACATTGATATAGAACACAGTCTGGAAAAACACATAGGCTACATCCTTTTGTTTTTTTAATACCACGCGGACGGAGTTGCTAGCAAAAGCCAGTTATAAATATAACAGACTTTATCAACTAAATTGCGGAAAAAAGCATAGTTGGAAGTAAAATGCAAACACCCGTAGTCTTGACAATGATAATTAAACGGCAAATACCTCCATCTTTGTCACAACTCTTTTACTGTCTTTAAACTACTAACAGTTCGATATTGAACCTTATTGTACTGATGATAAGGGTTATATATTTTTTTGTAGTTGTATGTCTTGTGGGTCCTTTGTTGGAAGTTGTACGTTGCCTCCATTCGTCTTGTTTGCTCGTATGGGGTCGCAATTAGCCGGGAGTAAATGATGGAGGCTTTCATATTTAACCTTTCTTCGACAGGCGTAATCAATTAGTTCGCTTGTCGGTGGCAAGTTTCTGTCTGTTTTTCTTTATGTCTATGTAAATATTGTCTTGCTTTAAAATCAGGTAAAATAACAAATTAGTTTTATTGTCACTACTGTGGCAAGTGACAAAAACAAATTAAACTTTTACCTACTATTGTATAATACGAGTATATTATACTTGTAATTTGGTTGATTTCTCATGTTCTTGATAACCATCTTGGTTTATAATTAGAACTTTTTAAACCCTGTCCATTTAAAAGCAACAGATTTTAATTTTATTATAGGATTACCCGGAACAAACGCGGCTTGCGGACAGACAAACAGACAGACAATAAAATTTAATTGCGATTTTCGTTATTGGCAACATAAATACATTATCTTCGCGAAATCTGGATTTTTTTTTTGATATTACAAACAGACACTTCAATTTTATTACATGCATAGATTGGTTGATATAATTGGCTGATTTCTTGAACAATTCATTTGAACCTATATTAACATAACCAAAATACTTATATAACTAGGTTACTTTTTACCTATGACAAGCAACCCCTGCGTTGCAACTTGCAGGGGTGGTAAACATTTGCATACAATACTCTCTAACAATTTAAATTTAAACGGATTTTCGCTATAAATGTATAAACTCCGGCAGCCATTTTGATTTTTGTTTTTCTTTTAAAAAAGTTTAAACCACTAGGGGAGTATTACCTTTACAAAATCTCTAGAAAATATTCATAAGTTTTCACCCTTCGTAATAAGATTATACAGGTTGGTAATGTCTTTGACAAAAAATCATTTTAGTATTGAATACAAAAAACAGTGACACCTCACGCAAAGTACGCGCTAGTGGAGTTGCGGAAACTGTAGCCCCTACTATTACTACTAACAGTGACAACGTAACAAAAAAACAGTGGTGTTAATTTGATAAAGTATGTAAATTATTATACCTAATTTTAATTTGACGGAAATAATATCTTTTTAATATTTTTTGCATTGTTATTGTCTTGATTCAACTTCCAATGAAGATTCTTTCATGATATTTAAAAGCAACTGTATCTATAAGGTAATATGATTCAAAATGTTGTAGCTTCCTACTTAAGTTTTTCATACGTTTTTTAGAGAATAAAATAAAACAAAGTTGCAATTTTTGTAGTAAATTTCTATCTCTATGTAATTCATTTTGTGTAAGGTTAAACGACAAAGGACAACGTGCCACCTGATCTCGGAGATCGGACTAAAGTAAATATATAGAGATTCCTTCATTTGTATTCGGCAGACGCCGCGCCCCGACCTACCCTGTTTATGTGCTATCGATCCTTCTAGAGCACCTTTTTATACTTTCACTGTTTGACCTTCGAGAAGAAAGTAAACTTTGCTTTTAAAAGTTACATTTTATACATCATTCTGTTTAAAAACATGCACATTAGAAATAGCGTTGTATAATCTTACTGAATTATTAAATTTGATTATTATTAGCGACTCTATCTGCGTGGGATTAAAAAAACAAAAGCAAGTAGCCTATGTTTTCTTCAGAATATGCTCTACATCTATGCCAAAATTCATCGATATCCGTTCAAATTTGTAAGTAATTAATAAGACTTATAAATAGCATGAATAAAAGAATTCAGATTTAAATTCTGATATTATTAATAATACAAAGAAAGAAGTTATGTCAATAGTAAATGACAGTTAATAATGTAACAGCTGTTCCGAGATTTACTGCGTCTTATTTGATTTGCTTTTATCTTGTCATATGTCTGATCCATATTACTTTTTGTTATTGTCGAATAATCTGTAATTATTAATTACTAATTATTAAATAGTTCGTTTTAATATTGTTGGTTATTCAAATTAGGAGCTGGCAAACACCTTTGACTAAACTTCCTTAAAACTGTTGTGCAGTTGTCGATTGTCGATTGTTTGGCAGCCAGTTCAACTGTTTAGTTGCACAACTAAAAATCGAGTAATGTGCGCACCTCCATATAAGCTCATAGGAATCAAACTGAGGCTAAACAGTTGTGTTGTTTAGTCAAAGGTGTGCTCTAAAACTAGCTTTAATTTTTACTCCAAAGTTAGGATATCACAGTCGTTAAAATTACTAGGCTATCATAAATCGCAGAGTCACTAAACCGAACATTCTTGAAGGAAGTCCAGGCATTTACTGACTGAGGAATCTAAACAATGGTGCGGTATTTCTGTAGTCGCATACAAGTACCAGGCAGTCATAACACTACGGAACTCATCTCTAGAGATTGCAGTGCCTCTTGAAGCACGCCTGTCACTCTATACTATATTTTTTCTTTCTTACGCGAAGAAAGTACGAAAATGTCGGCCCACTGGTCCAGACTTTTGCATTACTTGTGCACGCTTTCAAGTAATAATTTCAACTGTACTCGAGCTTATTTTTAACAGTGTTTTGTGACAAAACTCTTCACAACGACTTAAGTTATTGTGACTTATACGTCCACTTACTAAATGATTTTTATGTTGTCAATAATTGTGATTTAATGTGTAAGGAAGTGTATTTATTCAATTTAAAATCGTTATGTAATGATTTAAAATTGAAAATACCAAAAGATTTCATTTTACTTAGTAATTTCTACCATGTTAGTTGAAAAGTTCCTAGTCATCTGGCGAGCAATTTTCTCTTGGTACGGGAAAGGGACGTAAACCAATAAAGCTGGAACCATTTTAATCTGGCTCAGGTTGGTCTCGAAACGGCATTATCCCGGGGCAGCTCGGGGTAGCGGGTTCGATGCCATTAGTATAGAAGTTGCTCCGTCGGGGTGAAGATAATTCCGGATTTTCTCCCATAACGTATTGACAATGAATACTTTTCTAAAGAATGTTTATTTATATCGCTTTGCTTTATATCTTTAGAAATTGATTTCTTTAAGTTTATTTAATTATGATTTAAGCAATAAACATTCACAAAAAAAAAACCTAGATGGCGTTACTAGTCGTCTATTTAAATTAATAACAGTCTTTAAATATTTATTTTTATTTACTCTTTAATAGTAACTTAAAACTACGTGATTAATTATTAGCTTATTAATTAGTAATGCTTATTAATAAGTCCTAAGCAATGTTATAATAATTTAAATCGCAGAAGACTAAAACAAATGCGACACAGAATGAAATGAAAGGAAAATTAAATGTAAACATTTGAATGGCGCCAACGACGCTCATCACGGACTCGCTTATCTCTTGAACGAACGAATGACAGAGTGAATGATAATGAGCGGCAGGAATGAGACAAGGAATGAAAGGAGCGAGAGGTAGGAATAATATTAGGAGGCGCCGCACCGTCTTACGTGACATTCCTGAGAAAAGCATTATGCCATATTGTATTGTGTTTGTAAATCTTTAAATGCTTTTTTATACGTCGATGTTATTTTGTTTATTTCACAATAATGATGTTTAAAAATTCTATTTATTGACCATAACAGCAAACAATTTACTTTTTAAACTATATTTGCATTAAAATAGTAAAAATTTGGAAAACGGCTTTCTAAAGAGGATTTTATACACGTTTCAATTACGTTATAAGCAATTCAATAGAATATCCCGTGTTGTTGACAGAAAATGAGAACAAAAGAGAAAGACGAATGAATCTTCGAAAACTCATTGTATCCTGCGAAGATTTCCATTTCAAGAATCCGTCTAAACTTGTACACAAATAAAACAATCCAAAACCTGACGTATTACAATGCACCCTCCGCCCTTAAGAAATCAGGGTGCATTCCTCCCCTACTTCCTTGAGAGATATATGATTTTAATAATCGCCAAGATTACGATAGGAAGGGCCACGTCGGATTCTTTCAAGTGTCCCTCTGAGAGGTCTGTCAGCTCTGAGAAATTGTCCCCGTAGCTATTTCATTTGTGAGGACCACTTGATATATGAGAAGCGTTTTCAAAATGGAACGTCTAAGGTTCTGGGGATATTTGCTTATTGTCAATAGAAGTTTGTGTTTTTTTCTTATATTTCGATTTTATAACAACAATCTTACAGACCGTATGACAAATATAGCTTGACAATGAAAACAATTGTCTGTTTTATGTCTCATTTTATGAAAAAAATAACATATGGCAAGTTAATTAACCTTTTAATAAAGGTAGGCTTGCTCCCGCAACGTCAAATTTTGACATCTCAACTAATTGCGCGCGTTAATCTCACATCGCACCGCCATCTTTCAAGATGGCGTTTACAAGATGGCGGCAAAAACCGCGCGAGTGACAGCGCTTTATTAGCAGTGCAACCGGTGCAGTGGTTCCTTAATAAACGACTATGGGGACGTTATTAGTCTGGATGGCTCGCCTTGGGATTTTGTTGGCTTTTTATAATTGACAATTTGTAGTAAGAAATCGAATTATACTTCCTCGATTAACAATCAATAGTCGAAGCCAACGATTGATACGTTAATAAACGTAAAAAATCGCGTTTAAATGGGGGAATAGACTTCAAAAACAATTTAACATATGAAATATGCAATGTTTAGATGTGCAAAACAAAAGCCGGCGTTAAATAATTAACTTCATACAAACAACAGAGAGATATGTTCGTGAAATATGAATTACAGCCAAGTCTGGCAGAGCGTGATGAAATTAGCGCGACGATGCGGACGTAGACGGGCGGGCAAATTAGTTTAGCAGTCCTAACACTGCTAGACTGCTTCCGTTCAAACCGAAATGTTTGTTATTATGAGAAAATTATTTTACACTAGTTACATATGTTTTTTTATCTTGGAGAAATCTTATAAAACACAAACGTTGATTTTAAAGTTAAATCAAAAGTTGTTTAATACAAATGGTTTTTTTATCATTTTATCTCCTTCCTCCATTTAATAATATTGAAGAATGCTATTTCAATATTCATATAACACTAGTTTTCGCCCGCGACTCCGGCAGCATAGAATTAAAAAAGTGAAAATGAGCCTACGTGCCCAGATCCTCTATATCTATGCCAAATTTCATCAAGATCCGTTCAGCCGTTTAGGCTAGAAACTCTAACAAACATCCATCCATCTAAACTTTAGCATAAATAATATTAGTAAGAAGTAAGATTTTAACGAAGAACAAATTAACACTGCCTTCTACGAGAGGTATTTATCGACTTTCAAAGTATTTAAAGGCAAACAAAAACCGCGACAAGTGCAAACTGATTCAGTTAAGTTAGTCGAGTGCCTGGGGTGTTGCGGGGGCTGCGGGGATAGTAGGGGAGAGGTAATTTGTTGTACAACCGCTAGGGTGACACAGCAGTTATCATTTGCTATAAAAAATCGCTTTAAGAAAAAAACGCTTATGGTGTGCTGAAGTACTCAGAGTCACTAATTGATCACTAAGAGTGTCCATCAACGATTTCTCTTGCCAAAACTACACTAAGAGATACCAATTTACTCCAAGACAGTCTGTATATGACATTTAATTTTGAATTTACTATATTTAAAGGCAATGAACATGGTAAGAATCGATTAGTACTATAGTAGACTAATTAATATGCTTAAAAAACACCGAGAAGTCCAATAAATTAAACAAACCGTGTACCGGAAGTTAATGGAATGGTAGCCGGGCGACCGGATCGTATCCGGCGCGGTCCGCGGCGATGCAATTGTCATGCAAATGCTTGAATTAATCGCACCCGGTTAACCCGGGAGCCGGGTATACTTGCATACATATGAAGGTATATTTAAAGGAGTCTGGGTGCTTTTACTTTCTATACGTATATTTATATTGTTCACGGATTTTTCAATGCCTTTATGTTCTACCGAGTTACTTAAAATTAAATCTGGATTGCATTTCATGTCATATGACGTTTGAGATCACTACTACTTCTAGTATTTTTGTCTAGAAATTAAAAAGGCAAGTTACAAACAAAAGACGATAGAAAACTATAGTGCAAACTTAAAATATAAGGAGTATTCGTTACAATTGAAAATTTCAGTATCTTTCTCAAACTCCCACGAAATTCGAAGTAGACGAGAACAAGTTACGATAAGTTTGTAGTAAGTTTTAACGACAGACCGACTGACATTTTCGGTGTGATAGCGCCCAGAGAACGTTAAAGGAAACTCGAGAATATTTTTATTTGCTCACTTCCTTAATATTAACTTACGGAGACGACTGAAGTGGCGAAAATATTAAAAATGGAAAATCTTTTTCAGAATACGACTCGGCGATTTTAATAAAAATTTTATATCGATGCTATAAAATATGGAAACGAAATTAGGTATGAATTTGGGAAGCTTTTGCAAACCAAAATGGACTTAAACAAATAATTTAACATTAAATGTCTGTTTAGAAGACACTAACTTTAGGGGTTAGTTTACATATATATCTGTAGATATATATAGATAGAGCTATTTAATAAGAATCCGTTTTGTATTTTAGTGGCCAGGCACGTAGTCGGATTCCACAAAAGTACGCCTCGAGGCGGGTGTAATTACAGAATTCATCACCGGCCATATAGCGATATTTATTGCTGCCTCTAGCGCCATCTACAAAAGAGTTTAAAAAAAATCTCCAATTAGACGAACTTTTTCGTTCCCCCTTTTACAGCGTATGTGAGGGATTTCAATTAACTGTCAAATGAATCATTTCGTTCATTGAATTATAAATATGGGAAAGGGTTTAATCAGTTATGATAAAGTTACTAAGTTCGGAGTTTAATTTTAGTTGCTAATTTTGAAAGATTTATTTAACAAGACTTTTAGATATTGAATTAATATTAAAACAAACAATAAACTGTTTAAAAACATAAATAATTTCACCTCAACGATAGGAGCTAAGAACAAATAAATTCAAATTCATACCATCGTTTCAATAGGGTGACCATCGTGTCAGGTGTTCCCAACAGCGGGCACCGTATTGCTGTTTATTACCGTCATATTTCAGAGCCCCTGAAAAAGACGGGCCCCCTTTTGATTTGCATCTGACAATCGCTCCAACGTAATAACCGAACACCCTAATCTTAGGAAGTGAAGAAAATTATAGGAAATGTACTCACAATATTCCATTTTTGAAACATTTCTCATTTACAGAATCAATCCCATTTTTTGTGCTCGATTTTCGAACGTTGAACGTTGAAATTTTTTTTCTTCCGCTGTTACTCATTTCAGAATTAATCCGACAAAAGGTTCGCTTATTGAAGTGATATTTCAATATTAGAAGTGGTTTTAGACACGTTCTCTGCTTAACTCTTGTTAATGAGATTTTTTTTCATCGATATTCTAGTTAAAATTTAGTTAAACACAGTGAAAGAAGCAGTTTAAACCACTTTATAAATACATATTCATTTTATAGAGTACTTTTATCTGTTACGATTGCTAATGCTCACATGATTACATTCATAAAAAGTTCCCACGTCAATGAAGTGGCACATCCGTTAGCAAGTTCGTTATGTCCCATCAGTGGGAATTGTCTCGAGACAATATCCTATCAATAGGACCACCCTTGTGGATCGATTGTCCACTTTATCGTTCATTGGGTCATAGTCGACCCTTTGTATTACAAAACTCACTTCCTGTGTTATAAATTGTATGTTCTTTTGACCATATTCGGCGTCAAAATACTTTAAATAATTAAAAATTTACTAATCATTTGGTTTGTTACAGGTAAACGATAATTTTTCTGCTCTTAGTGTGGTAAGTGTTTTGTTATAAAATCAATAGATGGAGTTACTAGTTTTTTAATGTCGATAGTATGTGAAAGTGCAAATCTAGTAGTGAAAAGTACAATTAAGTGTTATTATTTGTGATCCCGCTTTAGTATTTAACAGTAAGCAATCAAATAAATTATCATCTCTTACGTAATAACCCCAAAATTCACATAACTATACAGAACTGACACTACTACAGCAAATATATATGAAATACAATGAAGAAATTTATAAATTAACTATACGAAGTTTGGTATAATTCTTCTGTACAAAATCTTCAAACGAAACTTCTTCCATTGTTACGTAACTGTAAATTCTACCTTTGTCTTATTTCTTATTCGAAGTTATTAAAAAACTTCTTTATACATTAGCAGTCAAAGCATTTTGTTTTAATTAATCCGCTCTAGGGGACCTCAAATAGAATCGTCCCTTATTTTTTTTAAACTTTAGAGAGAGTCAAAACACCTGGTTGTCTAGACGAGGCGGCGAGGGACATTGCTTTCTCTGGAAGTTTTTAAGTACGCTCGTTATTTGTTGGCGAGCAACCGAATGGAACAGTTCAGTTCATCGCAGTGGGACGTTCGAAAACTCTGCGTTCTTTTTGCGTTTCCTATCTGAATCGAGTTTATTGCCTAAAAAAATTCTAACAAATGCTACTTTGTTTTTTCGAAGTGTTGTTCAACCTGCCTTTGACCCTAAGGGTCAGCACAGTAGGTACAACTGTTCTATACATTTCAAATAGCCGTCATTTCTAAATTCACTCTCTTAAGTATCTTCTTTCATACAATCCATCCATTATGTCTTCCTCTACCTTCTTATCTATCTTTCCGCATCTCTATTCAAATCAGTGCCTGAATAGTCGGCACGGACTTAATATTCTTAAAGTGAATAATTGTTTTGATCTCTCTTTATCAACGTGCATTTGTTTTAATATCAAAGACTTTTAAAAATATTCAGACGAGGCAATAGAACAAAATTTATCCACCGGTACTTTCTCGTAATGATCATGTGAAAAAATCTCAAGTGTCAACTATGCCTACTCTATATATACTTTTTTAATCTCTTTGTCGAAATCATTTATACCTTTCCGAATCACCAAGTTTTGTTTATTTATCGGAATGTTAGACAAACTTGATTTTCTGTGTAAAAACGTTCCATAACTATTACAACAAATACCATTACCAGGCAACTTTTCTCACGCCATTGGCTCTTTAGTATTTCCACTGCAAATATTATTCCCTAATCGTGTTTCCAACTGACGTTTATGTCTGAAACAACCTGTTTATCAGTGTTGCATTATTGTTAAATGCAAATTAGCAACTTCGCGAAGGTATTTACATCGGCTTTGTCTTGAGTTATTTTGTTATTGTTTCCTTAATTATTTTGTGATGAATTCCAATGGTATTTCGATGTCAACACGATAGCGCCCTCTCTTTTGATTTAATTAAGTCATCATGTTTATTGTTTTGTTCTCGACAGTTCTTCGAAAATATCTTTATTCGGCTACAATTACTTTCAATTCTATATATTTTGTGTGTGTTCAAATTAAATTTTAAGTGAAATAAATCGTACAAATTCAGTCTCAAATCTACAAAAAGTGTTACTGAAAATAATGAATTACTACAGAGAAAACCAAGCTTTATTCTTTAAAGAACAGAAGAAAATCTTCTCTTTGATCTACCTTCTTAATATTGTCATGTTTGTAAAATTTCAAAGTTATCTAACAAAGCAAAGTAAATAAGCAAACGCGTCTGCGAACCCTTGCACTAAATAACGACTTAAATGTTTCACAGAACAAACACACAAATTTGAACGAGAGCGGACGGTACCCGCTACCCAATTGCAGCTTGCAACTTGTTACCATTTGCACCCTTCCCTTTTGTTTGCATAAGTCACTAAAACGCACCCCAACTAATGAAAACCTGAGGGAAAATTCGGGAAAACTCATAATAATAGGGGCGCGATGCCAACGATGTACAGGCTGCTCGTTGTTTAAAATTGAGTTAAATTTTAAACTGATTTAAAGCAATAAAAACGTAATTAGAATCATAATAATTAATTGTTGCAATAATTTCATGTCTAACTCACTATTTTATTACTTTTACTAATTGATCTTAAGACCTATTGAAAATCTAACTAACACTTGATTAATTACGGTTATCAATATTGTGCAGTATTCCAATATTTAGCATTCACCCTTTGACATTTTTAATTAAACGATTTCTATCATGATTTTTTTCATATGTGACGTAAAAATAAATACTTAGTTTAAAAGATATTTATCTTATTACGCTTTAAATTTTTCATAACTTATTTCCCATTTAAAAAAACTCGTTTTAATTAAAACATATACCAGACTTCACTTATCCATTTATAGAGTATAAATACTAGGTCAGGACACGGTCTAGAAAATTATGTTTCCTAGGAAACTAAATCGCTTAACCAGGACTCATGTATTCCACCTTTTTAAATGAGAGAATACTTTTAAAGAGAAATAGCGCGGTAATAGAGCATCCTGTATAAACTTTTAGCTATAAATATATAAATTTAAAAGGCCGGTAGAGGCTCAAATTGGGCGAAATTCAAACTTATGCAGATGCGAGACAGATGTCGCCCCTCTCCCTACGATTATCGTATGCAGATTAAAATGGGAAAACCCGCCCGTTCTATGTTCCGTCCGAAGCTAACCGCGCCACCTGTGTTTTCTCAAAAAACCCTCCAGTGTTTTTTCAATCGAGTATCCATCGGTGGAAAGGAAAACATTCACCAGGCCTGCGTTATTGCAAGAACGCCATGCACGTTGCGTATGCAGCGCTCCATGTTATATAACTCATGATAGTCCAAAACTTTCATTATTTATTTATTTAAAACCACTCTGTAAATGTGCTGGTCTTCATTAAAATCTTTTCTTTCAATTTACAACTATATCACTGGCTGTAAATAATTAAAAACCAACACACCTAAATCTAATACGTCACACAATATTAATTACCTCCGACGCCGTCCTTTCATATAGCGAATATTATCCCGGGCATGCATGAATTTTAGACAGGATCTAAACTCCCCATTTCTCTCCAGGTAAGCAACGCCAACTCATCATTTATTAACGTGTACGTAAAACTCTACTCCCCCTAATTAGGGTAATTATTTGGGAAAAGGGAAATCCGCTATTCAAATATTGAAGGTGCACACTGTGTCCCTTTGAAATTAAGGAGCAAACTTCGGGATGTAATGACGACTTACGTCTTGGGACCCGTGTTATGTTGTTAAATGGGGTACGGATTAAATATCCAAGAATATGTGGTTACGCTATCTTGATGTTTAATTTTCATACAAAGATGTTTTTCTTAGGAATCTAGTTTCATCATGTTAATATTTGCTTTATCTTACTTCTTACTATCACTATAAATGTAAAAGTTTAAATAAATGTTTGTTAGAATTTGTAGCCTCAACTGCTGAACGAATCTCGATGAAATTTGGCATATAATCTTGAAGAACACATAGGGTATTTACTTTTTTTTTTCACGCGGACTGAGTCGCGTGTCAAAGCTTTTCTTTTCTTATTAAATTAATGCAAAAGTGAACAATAATAATTTAATATAGTAAAATTAATTGTCTCTTAAAAGGTTTGTTGTATTAAGTGTTTAACTTTACCATACTAAAGAGAATTAATTGTCAAAATGTAGGAACTACTAACATATAACCTTCTATTAACAATCGGATTGCTGGCTTGTTAACAAATTAGTAACATGCAAATGCATACATTAACAACGACTAGTGGATGCGCTGACAGGAACATGGTAGAGGTTTGTTAGTTGTAAGACAAAGTTCAATAGAATGTAAGCGTCTTCTGTAAGAATACATCGCGACAGAATAATATGAAGGTATCTACATTGTGAATCCTTGATACAATACGTAACGTAAGACAGCAAGACAATAATGAATTAACACTAGCTTTCGCCCGCAACACCGTCCGCGTGGAATTAAAAGAAACAAAAGTGAGTAGCGTATAAGTTCTTCCAGCCTATCCTCTACATCTATACCAAATTTCATCGAAATCCATTCAACTGTTTAGGCTACAAACTTTAACAAACATCCATCTAAGCTTTTGATTTATAATCTATACTATTATAATAAAGCGTAAACACACACTTCTTTGTTGCCTAATATCTCAGAAATTACAACATGTTTTTGAATAATTCTTTTTTTAATAAAAAGCCCTACACTTACGTCACGCTTTAGGCTTAAGGGGTAAATGTTTTGGATAAAAACTCTAATGTGGGAAAGAGACCATAAGTTGCTGCCAACATCAAGGAAGCAAGATAGTCAAAGTTTGTCATGTCATGTCATTTTGACATTTGCTTTTGATAACTTGACAAATGTAAACAATAAAATAAAATTTTCGTAATTTGATGCGGATGAAGCCGCACGGGAACAGCTAGTATTAGTATAATGAACTTATCAAAGCAATCAAACCAGCGTGACAATATTCTAAACCACTTATAAACCTTCAAACGGTCAGTGGTCCTTTTCGATGCCTTGAAACCTTTGAAATTAAACGTTTTGTACAAACAAAAGCGCGATTTCCATTTGAATGGCGACTCGCGTGCCACTTCAAACACTTTAAATGCTTGTTTACCATATAAGACCCCCAAAACCAAACACAAACACCCCCAAAGCTGCGGATATTTCGGGTCGAACGGTTTCGGATATTTTTCGGTTACACGCCTTGATGTTTGTCGCAGATCAAAGACATGCGACGTTCGCTATAGACATATTATTGAAATAATTTGTTTCGTAATTCGTAAAAATACATTCTATTTTTTTTTATAACATTAGGTGGCAAACGAGCAAGCAGCCACCTGAATCCACCCAAGTGGAAAGCGACCGCCTCCCATAAACATCCACCTATGCGTTTCTCCACCGTCAAATCCACTTTTCCTTACCATCCTTTCGTCTTAAGAAAAGGGTGGGAAGGGAAAAGGACTAAAATTAGGCCTCCGACCACACTCATCAGACAAAACGCGGAATTGCTTCCACTTCACGCTTGTCTTCTGTGTGGTCGTGGTATTACATCGGGCGAGCCGGCCCATTCGTGCGAAGATGTTAAAGCGGGCTTTATCACAGTTAATGTAATGGTTTAAAAAATACAGCTAGTTTTAAAATATTAACACCCAATAATGTTGCTAATTAAGTCGTCTAAAACACAAGCTCTGTACAATAGCACATAAAGAAAATCAATTTCTATTAAGATTCCAAACCTTTATAGTAGGTTCATGCAAAATGTGAAGGCGATACGTTGTCAGTGATCTTAATATCTACCCCGAAATCCGATACTGTACCACCTAAAGCCATCGCCTTCGAGCTCATTGTGTTCTTTGTTCGGTCCGGACCTGCACCCCATTAGCATTTAAGGGTTATCGTCTTTTGTAGGCTTTAACTTAATCGCTTTGTGGCCAGACCATGAATTTGAACCCACGTGCCATCGATACCGTTTAGTGTACGTGCGAGGTGTAAGCAAGTGATAAGCTAAAGCGATATTATTTTTTAAATTCCAAAATTCTTTTTATTATAGTTGTCTTCTAGCTATAGAAATCATACTAATATTATAAATGCGAAAGTTTAGATGGATGCGTTTTTTTAGAGTTTGTAGCCTAAACTGCTAAACGGATTATTCAAGGAGTTTTTACACGTTTTTATAGAGTCAAGCCATTAGAAAAGAAGAAAAAATTGATGACGTCAACAGTGTGTTCTAATTTTGAATAATTCAATTTCTTCTTCTTTTCTAATAGCTTGACTCTAAAAACGTGTAATGATGAAATTTGGCATTAATGTAGAGGATAGCTTGAAAGAACACATAAGCAACTTGCTTTTGTTTCTTTAAGTCCACGCGGACGGAGTGTCGACGTGTCGAGTGTCGTCAACGGAGTCAGGTATTAAATAAGAAGAGCAAACGTACAATTACAATAAACGATATCATATTAACAGATTCGTGATTTTAAACAAAGTCAAAATTAAAAATAGAAAAAGAATTGGATCGTTAAAAATCTATGACAAGATAAATACTTTGATACACTAATAAAGAGTTTCAACGAACAAACAAAAACCCATTATACAAGTTTCCGTTTTCCCGTATCCATCTCAGAAGCTATTGTAAATTCTAAAACAATTTTTCAATCTCTCGCAACTTGAACTGCGCTTGAAGGTTTTTATTACATGGTAAACTTGTTTCTGGAACAATGGAGTGAACGTAATATATCGAAGTTATAGTCTCGGTTAGGAGATGGTGTTCTATGGCGCATTGTCCTCTCACACTTTTGTTCGCGACTGTCGACTTGGAATATTATGGAGATAGTTTCATTAAAGAGAATGGTATTATACATTGACATAAATCGTTAGACACCTACAGTAAGTAAACATCTTTGATTCAAACCAGATTATAACCTTTTACAAAGGTTCAATAAAAGATAAGTCCATAGTTAAAGATCTCTTTAAGTTAATTAAAACACGATTTTTTAATGCTATATGCATTTGTAAGCATGTTTATTTATAGCAAATTAAAATAGCGGTGTGAAAGGGGGATAGGCAAAGTATCCCAATGGCCCTGTATCATGGGCCCTCCGCAATAAATCCAGCATCAGGTGTCCCATACAACGACAATGTTCCTTAAGTGGAACACACGCGTAAGTGTCGTTTTTTGGCGACACAGTGATTTCTCTCAACTATAGCTCTGGGACGGAAGCCATTTTGATGTGTTGACATCTCTACAAAGCATTTTATACGTTTTTGTATGCAAAATAGAGTTGAATTTTTTTCAGCATACGAACAGAGTATGTTTTGTTTGTGAAACGAAAAAGTAGTGTAGGACGTATTATCAATAGATTTTATTGTTTATATCCAGCAGCGACAATGCATTCTTCTTCGTATATTTACTCTTAACTAGTGTATTACTAAAACAAAGGCATCTCTATGGTTCGCAAACTGTTATAATCCAAGATTCAATATTGCTCCCTACCCAACTTTTCAAATTACTTGGCAATGCATAACAAATGAATACTCACTGCTACTCACCCATCTTTAAACTGTAGTTAATATTTCCCTGTTCAGTATTTAACAAAAATAAACTAATGTAATGTCGCTACTCCCTATCAATCTATCCACAAAAGGCTCGCTCGGCCGAAAAGTCCCGACGCGTCATGTTACCGAATTCCGTGTTTGTTTCCTCTATTCTTGGCGGCGGCATAAAATCTAACTCGGGCCCGTGTTAATGGGCGCGGTGAAGTCTGGAGGGTTCCAGGATTTATAGACGTTTTCACATCATGTTAAAACATAAGCTGAAGCGATCTGATTGGCAGGACAATTTACTGATAGCCTTCGAAAATCCCAAGATTTAATTGAATCTTAAGATGGTAATGCAAATTTCAGCAACTTCTGTATATACACTAAAATATGCAACTGACAATGTTTTCTCCTTGCAAGAGACACTACGGTACATTAGAGCACTTGTGCCCTAAAGAAATTAAAAAAGAACTAATACGGTAATGCTTATAAAATTATAATTACTTTTACATTTTATTTTCCTACTTGTAGTAACATACTTTAACCTAAAAAGCAGTTTGATTTTCACTATCATATTTTACAGCGCTGATTTATAACAAAACGCTACCGCCTATGCCTTGCGATGCTAATAAACTATGGCGCTAGGGTTCCTTTGGCGGCAGTATAAAATGCACCTGTTATACGCAGTGGGCGAGTGTGATTGCTCCGCGTAATTGAATTACACACTCAGAGATATACGGTTTCATTAAGACTTGTGCTGCTTTATGTTTGGACACAGTAAGTCATGCTTGAAGAGTTATTGTTAGGACCGATACATAAAACAATCGAAAACAATAAGATAACATACATGTTTGACAATGTTGATCGTCAAATGTAACGAATTTTTATTTCTGACCAACTTCCCAAAAGATGGAGGTACTCAATTCGTCTGTATGTTTTTTATAGCTTTAATCGTATTTACTTTTAAATTTCATATTGTACTTTATGGCTTCCTAATATTGTAAATGTGTTATTGTAATTACAAATCTCCAAAATGGGTAAAATAATTTCTATGAAATTTGACCCAGATGTCCATAGTCTGGACTTACGATTTTTTTTAATTCTGCGCGGACTATATCGCAAGCGAAGTCTAGTTAAATATAATTCTAACAATACAAGTTGAAAATATTAAATTAACATCAAACGTTATTATAAATTCTATTAACTATTTAAATTGAAACTAATAAACCAAATATTACGATAAACTAATCCGGAGTATTGTATCATAGTTTATTATTTTAGGGCTAGTGGGTTCACAATGATAACCAACCTTTTAGCTATCATAAATTCAAATTCAATTTGCATACGAAAGATGTAAATAAAGATAATATTTCAAGCTAATACGTCCTAACGAATCTATCAACAAATCTTCCGACGTTTGTACAACGAACAATGGGACTCCTCTGTAGGCGTTATACCCCCGCCATTATAAACTGGCCTCTTAACATCCTTAATGTTTCCTGCATTCCAAACAAACGTCCATAGCATCCGAGAAACGAGGTGCCAAGGTAAACTGGCACCTGCAGAAATTCGAACAAATATTTGCTCATTGTATTAGTCGCATAGAGCAGGTGACTACCTCATTAAAATTAACCCTTTAGGAGCCGAGGGGCCTTAATTGGCCTGAGGTTTTGTTAACAGGTATACATTTATAACGAATATTTTCGAGTCACATCCTCTTCAAATATTTTTGATGTCGATTGACAATTAATTAAAATACATTTTAGTACTTCTCTGTTGAATAAAAAGTATGACAAATTCCATATTTTTTATCAGTTTCTAGATATTTTAATATACTTTATAGAAGTAATTTTGTTTCTTTTGTTTTTTTCATTTTTAAATTCTTTTTATCATTAAGTTTTAAGTAGTATAGCATTTGAGCAAGCTCCAGAATATCAGATTATTTCAAATTAATTAAAAACAAAAGTAACAAGCACCAACATCTTTCAAATGACACCGACAAAGCTGACAGGAACTATGCATGAATAAGCGCACTTCTTTCCCACAGAGGTGACGCCGCGGGCAAAGTCAAACAGAGGCTAAGTAACGACTAGATTCTGACTCCCTTCTCATTTGCTAATTGCTTTTTTCATGCATTTACGACGTTGCGACTCGCTCTAAGATGCGTCTGTAATTAGCCTTTGTACAGTCACGCACACCATATATTACACAACTTGCTACCACAGACCACTTTTTGTAAAGACTGTACTTTAACTATTAAGTAGGTAATTGCACTTTTGTGTAAATCAAGAATGAGAAATCTACATTAAGGGTCATTATAAGATGGAGAATAAATTATTCAAACATTTGAAAGACATTGCATAAATTAAAATTGGATATACCCAGCGCCATCTAGTGACGAACTATTAAACATTAAACATGTAGCATGCAAGTTTTAAAAATAACAAGAAACATCCAACATTTAAGGGTTACCCGTCAGAGCAGACAGCACGCAGACGGCCTAACAAGCGAACTCCAAATTGGCCAGCCGTCTGTTACGGGAATTTCGATCTAATTGTGTATGAAGCTTATGTCGTTTAAGAACAGAGTTGCATGCAGTGTTTTGAGCACTTTATTGCATATTTCTTTGCAACATATTGCCTTCGATAACAAGTTTGGAGTTTACCGTGAATAAGCATTACTCTGTCCGTGTGTAACTTAAAATATTCAGTGTATTTTAATATAAAGGTTTTTGAAAATCTATTTATTTGGATTATAATTAATTGAAACATTTTAGCCGTTACATTTTTTCATCATCATCTTTTTTCATAATCGTCGTCACTCAAAGGTTCTGTAATCGATTTAAAAACATAACCTCAAAAGTAAATATGTTTAAAAAAACATATTATAACTTTTTTTCAAAGCAAATGAGGACGGTAAAACGGTAATACAGGTGTTCCAGCAGTGGTAAGTGCATTTCGTGCACTTAAACGCCTCCATAACTATAGCAATGCAGACACTTGGATCTTTGATCTCGTTTAGTATTCGCGTCACGCCGCCTGTGATTCCTGTTCAGTAAACACTTCTACTGCCACTTAAAAACAAATTCCCTTTGTAAACTCGCTGTATTTGTTTCGTTTCAACGTTTATAGGTTTTTTAAATGGTTCCCATTTCAATTTACATTTTACCACCGTTTTAATAGCTTCGGAAAGGTTATAACAAACAAGTTATCAATTAACAAAAGTTAAATGTCCTCTTTTATATTATACTAGCTTTCGCCCGCGACTCCATCCGCGTGGAATTGAAAAAAACAAAAGTACGTAGCTTATGTATTTTTTCAGACTATCCTTTATATCTGTGCCAAATTACATAGAAATCCGTTCAGACATTTAGTCTGCAAACTCTAACAAACAAACATCCATCCATCGATACTTTCCCAATTATAATATTAGTAAGATAAGTGTAACCAAGAGTGTTAAAAGGTCAATCAAATAATTAATTACAAGAAAAATTTCTTGACATCGTTAAAGTAAAGCCATAAACGAGAAATTGAATTGAATTTTTTGACATAAACCTTCTAGAAATACGAGTACAGCCCTGTATTTAGGATCACGTTCTATCCCAGACGAGATCTCTAAGGATTACCTAGATTATCTAGATTACAGCCTCCGCGCCGCTCGGGGCTTGTAATTCTAGGTCTCCCCTTGACAGGCACTTCCTATGTTTACTAGGTCTTAACTTCGCGCTAGAATACTATCGTCAAGGGAATGCCGTCTTAATCTGTTAGTTGTGTGTGTGTGTATGTATCGATATAAGACGGCTCTTTCATTTTTTTTTCTTTTTAATACTAGTAAAAATAGAGTTGTTGTTCTTAGTTATATGTGCTTTTGCAACAACAATAATTCAAGGATTGAAATCTGAGATTGTAAGAACAATTATTGCATGCAAAATCATTGCAGACATATTTGCCATATTTTGAACATTGGTGTAAATAATAAGATACTGTTTGTGTGACCCAGTAATTAAACAGAATAACAAACGAAGATTCTTATTATTTCAAAGCTACATATTGTATGCTCCCGTTACTTCAGACAGGCTTGTTTTACAAATTACAACACGAAACAAAGGCTGTCATACTCCATTTTCCACTAAAAGTGAGCCGAAAAACAAAACAATACATCTCGTTATGGCTTCGCATAAAACCTCGTCATAAGTAAATCCATGAATGGGAATTAGGCCACGAGATGTTGCATCTTTTGCCAGAATACATTACGTCATCAGTAGGTTTAAAACTTTAAATGTAACATTTTTAGGTTATAACGTGACTTTTTATTAGCAAGCTACATTCGTGAAGAGAAAAATGTACCAAAAATGGAAAAAAGCATTGTTTACCCGACCTTAAAATGGCGCATGTCGGTAACGCGCCGATTTATTATCTGCATTTGACAGTTGTAGGGAGCGTGAGTAGACAGCGGTTTGCGAGTAACAAATTAAAATGGCGGCCGTGCGCGCGGGCGCCACCAGAGCGCGCGAAATCACCGCGGACGTGCTACGAATCGATAAAATGAAACATTGAATTGTCATCACCAGATATAACTGATTCTTCTTCATCTATACTTATATTATAAAAGGAAAGATTTGTTAATTTGTAATTAAATAAATTAAAAAATTAGTTGGCTAATTTTTAAAATCCTTTCACCATTAAAAAGGTAATTTATCTGTGAGTGCATAGGCTATGTTTTTATTCTCTTTTTCTAATTTCAGTCGTCAAACGAAGTCGCGAGCAACAACAACTATTTCATAATGTAATAAAAATCTTAAGTTATAAATAACTAGAAATTTAAAAATTACATTGGCATCTACTTATCTAAGAAGAAATTTCCTTAGATGATGATTTTTTAATTTATTTAGAAAAATAAGACATAACAATATTATTATACCATTAAACCAAGAATATGAAAACGTAGCGGGCGCTTTAATTACTGGAGCCACCTAATTTAGATCGGCAAGATAAGTTTCTAATTCAAAAAGTAATCATTCCAGAACATTCTCCCCAAAAGCTATAAACGTCACGATATGATGTACTGTCCTACAACCGTCTAGCCCTTAATTTGTTACATTACTTTTATGCAGTCTTATAGCGGGCGTACTTTGGACTAAACTATCGCACAACTGTTGTTCGATTGTCGATTGTTCCGTAGACCATTCAACTGTTTAGTTGCACAGCTAATAATCAAGTACTGTGCACCTTAAATAAGCTTCTAGAAATCCAAGCGGAACAGTGTGATAGTTTAATCATAGGTATGCGCGCCCTCTTACTTTAACTCCTTTTTGACCGACTTCCCAAAAGAAGGAGGTACTCAATTCGTATCTATGTTTTTTATGTGTGTTACGGCATAACTCCGCCGCTAGTGGACCGAATTTAATAATTCTTTTTTTATCCAAAAGATAGTGTTTGCAGGTCGGTTCCATTTTTTGTTTGATTTTTGGAGATAAAGACCAATGATAATTTAATATGGTATCCATGTTGTACTGTTTAATTGTTGAAACACTAAACATGTAATCTACACTGTTAAGCTAAAGTATCTAAAAGTTAGTACTAGTAATAATGTAGTCTAAGTTTCTTTACTATTTTTTATATGTTATAAACTAAGCGACCAGTGGTTACACATAAATCCTGTGGCTTTCTGTACCGCTTATAACATTTCTTTATTGTATTTTTTCAATTTATGTTTTTGTCCAATAAATAAAAAAAAAGTTAAATGTGAAATTTTAAAGGTATAAATGCATGTTTTCACTAGAGTCTGGAAAAACACATAGGCTATTAATTAATTAGGTTTTCTTTAATTCTGCGCGGACAGTCGCAGGCAACAGCTAGTCTATTTCCTTTTGAAGAAAATTAGATTGATTCATAACATAATCGCATTTAGTAAAGGTGCGTACATATTGCGTGACTAATGCATAGAATCAAACGCACCCTGCCTTTAATTCAGTGGGATAGTGTATCATCTTTTGTTATTTATGATCAAATAAAAACTGTATTTTTATTGTATACTAGCATTCGCCCGCGACTCCGTCCGCATGGAATTAAAAAATCAAAGTAAAGCCTATGTGTTCTTCCAGACTATCCTCTACATCTATGCCAACATTCATTGTAATTCGTTCGAACTTAAAAGGCTCCAAACTCTAACGAACATCCGTCCATTTAATAACTTTGACATTTATAATATTAGTAAGTAGTAAGATAGTCTATAAATTGCTTGATAATTTTTAATACAGTTAGTAACATAAAACCGAATTAATAAATGCGAAAATCTACTCTAGCAATAAGCAAATATTCTTACTAAGAATAAAATATTTCTCTCATATCCAATTTCTTATGTACAAAGGGGTCCGTCGTTGGATAAAATCTCTATTATTTGCCAGCTTGGCCTGTCACAGAGTAATGGTAATAGACGGCGTGTTCACACCGCTAGGTGTCGCTGGCGCGCCCCGCACATTAACCCGTCTAGACTGCGATTATTGACAATTAGTTATCTCGTGTACGACCACCTTTACAATCGATGATAGCTTCGATTCCCGTAATTTGATTTTAAAACATTTTAAATCGTGAAAAGTGTCGTTGAAACTTGTGAGCTGTAAGTGTATAGCGAAAATAGATTTGTTTTATGAATTTAATAAATCGTTCTTTTCATTATATTTGGCAACACTTTTTAAATGACGATTCTATAATTAGCATCTATCTTTTTGGTGTTTAAAGGTTTAAAGCCAAAGTTACCATTGTTCAATAAAAAAGTTTAAAACCCTTTGCTTTTATTTCGTTAACATCGCCAATACTAATTGCCTACGTCCTATCCTCTACAATATTTATTACTAAGACTAACACTGTGCCCTAAAGTAAAAACTCCAATAAAACAAATGACTACAAATTAAAAATACTTTTGTCCTAATGGTCGTATAACGAGGGGCAATTATTCAACACAAGCCTCTGCATCAATTCGACCGCACACTACAGCCTCTTGACTACGCTACAAGGACCATCTCTTTCCCTTTGACTTTGATATAAAATACGACATTTAAAAATAAAAATCATTTAATAAATTACCAAAGTAACATACCTACATAGCTATTTAAACTATAATTGTCAAAATTAGACATATAAAATTAGTGCATCTAGAAAGAAACGTTGTTTTATTTATAACTAGCTGTTCCTGTGCGGCTTCATCCGCATGAAATTATGAAAACTTCATACTATTGTTTACGTTTGTCAAATTATCAATAGCAAATGTCAAAATGACATGACATGACAAACCTTGGCAACTTGCTTCCTTGATGTTGGCAGCAACTTATGGTCTCTTATCATAAAGCGCGATGTAAGTGTAGGGCTTTTTATTAAATAAAGAAGTATTCAAAAATATGTAGTAATTGCTGACATATTAGGCAACAAAGAAGTGTGTGTTTACGCTTTATTATAATAGTCTAGAAGTATAATTAAAAAATATATTTTGTGATTTTATAAGCTGATAATTTATAGTTTTGCGTTACTAAAACTTATTTAATTAAAGTTGCGTACATTCTATACAGGGTGTAAAATTATCCCACCCTTACACTAAGCTTATACATGAGAAAAAAAGGTTTCCTAGTTACGCTTTTAAGAAATGTCAAAAGTACGCGAGACCCCTCGAGTTGAGAAACGTAGCAACTTTTCCCTTAAGCTTTTATCGGACCCAATTAGTGCTATATGGGGTCCTTTGTGCCCCACATAACAAGGGATTAGAAAAGAGCACCCATTATACTCCCTTTTTTATTTCTTTTGTGGTGTACTTGTATTGTTAAATGTATTTACACGTACTTTCCTTGGGTATAGTTAAGCCAAATTAGAAACAAACATTTTGGGTTTTCCGCCCGGATATTAGGTGTTTATTTATGTTTTTACAAGTTATAAACAAGAACACAAACAGCGCAAACTCTTTATTTATAACAAACTAAAGTAGTTTTTTTTAATAAAAATATTAGTAGATTTTCCTTAATTTACTAATATTTTCCTTAACCATTCCAACTAAGCTCTAGGCTTGTGCTAGGATATGGTTCACGACAATAGTCGAATGGCGGGATCTGAACCCACGACCGCAAGAAGCTAGTCCGTACTCCAAACCATTAGGCTATTGACGCTAAATTAATAATAATAATTTCTCATTATAATAAAGTAAAGTGGTTTAAACACTGCATAAAACACATTTTTTTTCATTACATTACTATTGCTTATCGTTTTTTTTTCGTAACTTAGAAATAAACACATTTTTATACAACATAAAATAACTTTTACTGTAACCGATGCTGCAAAAGTTCGTCAACAATTGCGTCGACTAGTTAGTGCTCCACATTCGCGTCAGCTTTTATAACTGAAACGTATACTATTTCAAAGCTTTATTAAATACAGTTTCCATAGTAACAGTAAATTGATATTTCCTACCCCATCATTGTCACCAATTATTACACTTTCCGTCACAATTACACTTCGAGAGATGTTAACGTATCGGGGTCACATGGTTTATTACTAATCGCTCGTAAATTGGGTCGTTAATGGAACAGCTCCGCTACGAAATAGAGAATTAATTTCTTATCTACTCTATTAAGTAAAGTTCAATGATGTTACGACTATAAGTATATATATATTCCTTTGTAATAAATTTAGACTCTCAATTAAATTGATAAAAAGCCAATCAGTTGAGAAGTGATTTTTTTAAAGTACTGTAATTGTTTCATAATATATTTCTTTTTTTTTATTTATTGCACAATAAACAAAATTTTAAAATGCAATAAATATATTTGATACAAAAACTCACAGGGTTTAAGCGTACGCACTGGTCTCTTCGTTTATGTAAGAAATAATAAAATATATAGCCTATGTTACAATATTACCTACGTTATCCTGTCTACCGACCAGACTGGAACTAATGAACAACGCGGGAAATGTTAAAAACAAAGATCCCTTTCGGCAAAACTGTAATCGAAAAGGCCTACCAAATAGAATTATTTAATTATACATACCTATCTAATAGTATGTAAGTGTTTATTAAATATTAATTATTAATATTAAAATGTTTTTTTTTATATAATATAAGATGGCAAACGAGCAAGTGGCCACTTGAATCCACCGAAATGGAAAGCGATCGCTGCCCATAAACATCCGCAATTGCAGATGCGTTGCCTACCCTTCCTTGACGGAGGAAGAGACGCACATAAAGAGGACATTTCCCCTTCTTATGCGTCTCCACCGTTAAACCCACTTTTCCTTCCCATACCTTCTTTTTAAGAAGGGTGGAAAGGAAAAGGGACTAAAGATAGGCCTCCGGCACCACACTCAACAATTAACGACAATTCTATTATACAATGATTTTAAGGAAAATGTAATCAAAATCAGGCCATCCCTAAAGACCTAAACCAATAACTCGAAACCAGATAACATAATTTAGCTTCATCACGGCATCTGCCAATCAGAGGATTGAAAGGCAATGTCAAAAGTTCAAAAAACGTCAAAGCGCACCGGCCGGCGCTGGATCTAACTAACTAAATCCGGTTAAAACCGGACGCATGGACAGATCGACAGACGACGGACGGGGCGTTAAACTGAGTTCACAGTCGAACAACTCAGGTGCCGGACACTCTCGCAATTAGCGCCCAGCATACACCAATTTACGAGGCAAAAGAACTTTTCATCGTAGATCGTAGTGTACACTACACTCCAATGTACACGCTAACTCATTTAATTTCCAACTGCCTGCATTTAATAGTGGTTTTAGCTAAAAAATGAGGCACTATCAATCACATTTCAATCTAACAAATACTATAAATACGAAAGTTTAGATGGATGGATATTTGTTAGAGTTTGTAGCCTAAATGGCTGAACGGATCTTGATGAAATTTGGCATCGATATAGAGCATAGTTTGGAATAACACATAGGCTACGAAATTTTATTTTTAATTACACACGGACGGAGTCGAGAGCAAAAACTAGTAATACATAATTTAATACCAAAAACGTATTGCCTAAAATTACAATTCAAAACGCATTCGAATTTCCACGAGACGATGCGGAATCGAAATTGGAATCATTACGTTGCAGCCTGTATCAATCCACGTATCATTTTAAACATTAACCGTGGTCCAGGAAATCGAGGGCCATTCGAAATGGCCAATTTAAAATATGTAAACGAATATCAGCGGCAATCGATGCGCGAAATGAATAACAATCGAGTGTGTGCCGATTATGAGTACGCACGGGGCCGAATAATCGCTCGGATCGAGATCGCACCGACCGTGAATAAATTAATAATATAATACCCGTGAGAACATCGACACGTGTGTTGGCCAATTGATACTGTGAACACACCCTTACTACATCATTAAAATCGAAACATTACCTTTTGTTCTATTTTAAACCTAACGTAAAAAGGCGTAAGAAAACGTAAAACAAAATAGCAGTCTTTACGCTATTCTAGGCAAAGTAACAAGAAAGATAACTAATGTTGATTAAAAAATATTTCTGTGCTAAGGTGCTATGTGCAAATAAATTCCCAGCTAAGGAGACTGAGTACCTCTATAAAGTTAAGATAAAAACTGAACGTAAAATTTCCTCGGCTGCACTTCCAACCTATTACGATTTCATTACGTTGCCGCGGCAAGGTGCAGAGCTTTTTGAATATTAAATTTATTCTCCATTTACTTTCTGATAGTGTTGAAATGTATGAAAATAAAAGGACTTATATGTTTTAATATGAATGTATAAAATAAAATTTTATTGTTAAACGGTTTCAGAACTTTAATATCATTACTTCGGTGTGTTTATACAATTTTAAAGGTGTTAAAATGGTTAAGTTACTCGTTTTAAGTTAAGAGTAACTAGACCATAGTCAATGCTATATATTGGTTTTCTAATAAAGTTACTAAGTACTGAATTATTTAAGCTACCACCAAATAAGATTTGAAAGTTGCTTTAGCTGCTTACGAACGAATATTCCTTCAAAACATTTTTTCGTCGGGAATCAAACTGCACCCTCACACAGTCAAATGCTATAACATCGATAAGAGATCGTTTGGATTTTATGCCCCGTCACACCACGGCTGTAATAAATTCAGACAATAACGCGCGGTTGTCGCACGATATCGCTGATTCACGGTGGTTAACATTCCTAAAACTAAAGAATTATTATTTCTCAAGATACACACTTATAACATTACAAAATTACATCGATTTATTTACAAGTAATTAAGGTTATAAGGTACCAAAGAAAAGCCTTGAATAACTCAATTTTCCAGGTGTTCAAAGGATGAAATTATTTCATACTGATTTATTTGTTTCAGGTATGTCAACAATTTTTGGCCACAAGTCAAATGTCGTTAAGGTAACTACAATGTATTTTGTATAGTCTGTGGCATATGTTTTTAAATTTTCTGATGTGTATCGTGGAATTGTCAAGTTAGGGGGCGCTACAAATAAATGGTCTTATTAGAATTATTTTCGAAAGAGAAATGGGTATAGCTTAAAGACACACACTAAACGTTTTTTGTATAAAAATGCTTTTAACATTCCCTAACATAATCTGGTTTTTATCTCAAACGGATGTCGGTTCAGATGTTCCACACGACGAGACTGCATTTCTCAACTGTCTGAAACGACCATTAGAGATGAAACTCAGGACTGGGTAATATCCTAGATTATTACGTCTAGTGTAAATTATGTTATTTCAAACTAGACTTTAAAAAGAAACGATACGTGGAATTGTAATCGTAAAATAGATAAGGTAACTTAAAAAGGACTATATTTTTTAATATTTGTTAATTAACAAGAGTAACAAAATGCCTTAGTCAATATAATAAGACTAGCTGTTGCTCGCGACTTCGTCAATAAAATAGGTTTTTAATGGTGAAACAATAATTAAAATCGGCCCAGTCGTTTTTGGGTAATTTCAATAAATACAAAAATACAAATCTTTTCTCTATATAATACTAGTACAGATATAGACAAGCTAATTCCGATATACATATACGTCCTATCCATAGAAGTTCAAAATTATCTCTATTTTTCTGAGCAGATATTCTCAAGACTCTGGGTCCAATAAAACTCAGCGATTTCGCAGTTAACAGGGCAACGGATACGGCGGCCGAAAGGCACTCGTGGCAAGATTAATGTCCCATTACTGGCAGGCACAAATAAATATTTGAAATAGCACCGTATAACTCAGGCTGGGATGCGCGGGTATTTGACATCCGCGTCATAACGATATAACAAACTGCTTTTAGTAGAAATCCTTGTGGTTAAAATGTATTGCAATTTTTTTAACCTGGCTTTTGGTTATTTTTTATTGTGTAGTAAATGGCATACTTCAAACCTAACCGACCACAAGTTTTTGCCTATACATATAAAAAAATTGGAGTCTCTTTACCGTAATAACGAATTACCAAAGTAATATTAAAACAAAAATTCCAGATTTCGGAAAGATGATGTATATGCGTTGATGATAATGAAAATCGCATTTAATTTTTTGTTGTCTGTCTGTCTGTCTATATGTCCGTAAGCCGCATTTGTTCCGAGTAATCTCTGAAACGGCTATACCGATTTCGACCGGACTTTCATTAAGGGTAGCTGACATAAACGGGCATATTATAGGCTATTTTTATCTTAATATTGCATGGAAGTCGCGGGCAACAGCTGGTAATTACTAATTGAAATAGAAATATGTTCAAGTTTTCAATTAATTTTAACTCAAATACAAAATAAACAATTACAGTATCTTTAGTATTATACGCTTTGGGAAGTACACAATTGTAGACTATGGTGGAAAATTTAAATCAGTTTAGGCAAGTTTGGCGTTACGACAGTGCGAAAGCCCGCGGCCGTCGTTTTGGCGCCATCTACATGCAAATTGCGTGAACCCCGCCACTGCGCTGTCTATCTGACTGCTATAGCCAGTCAACTGTACATTTTGATATTTCGCCAGTAAATATTTGTAAAACATAATGGTCGTAATATTTTCTGGTGTGTATTGTCGCTTGTCGACCGAATTATTAGGTCTATTTAGTACAGGTTTTCCGCGACTCCATCAGCGAGGAATAAAAAAACGGTAAGCCTATGCGTTCTTCCAGACTATCCTTTATATTTCGGCCAAATTTCATCAAGATCCGTTCATCAGTTTAGGTTATAAACTTCAAGAAACATTCATTTATCCAACCGTCTAAACTTTCGCATTTATAATATTAGTGAGATTGGATTATTATTTTTATTTCAAATGTTAAGTAAGGAAATAAAATTGGCACATTGCTTTCAATACCAGTTTACTTTTAATATTTACTTGTTTTGATTAAAGTTATTTCCGCATCACTGTCAAATACAGAATAAATAAATAATCCAAAAACGAACATTCTTCTTTGCTTTTCCCTCCCTTATTTTTAATGCCCTCCGCCTCTTTGAGCGAAGATTTATATCTAACTTAGCTGTCATGGCCAGAGAGGACAAATAATTATTTTCCTTTTGGACCTTTACTTGTTTTCCTGATTAACTCTATTTAATCAAGTTTCCCTTTTATCTAGATTAATATAGCCTTAAAATATTACGAAACCTACTCAATTAAAAAAAAAACTCATTGTGGTAACCAAGTCTCGGAGGCTGCTGGGCCGATTTCAAATTCTTTCACAGTTGAATATCTTCGTTATTTGTGGGTAAAATAGTCTAAGTTTCTTTATTATTTTTTATATGTTATAAACTAAGCGACCAGTGGTTACACATAAATCCTGTGGGTTTCTGTGCCGCTTATAACATTTTTTATTGTATTCTTTCAATGTATGTTTTTGTCCAATAAATAAAAAAAAAGAAGAAGCTATTGCAATTCACAATAGTAATTTGACGAAAACTTCTCATAATAAATTGTATTCTAAATTTTTATTATGCTGATATTTGAGATTCTATCTCTTACTCTTCGATAAAACATCGATCGACGCATGTATCCTCATTATTTAAATGTACAAATAAGACATAAATCAAACCGATTTACGTTATTAAAAACTATAAATCTACGTGTTCACAAACAATATTCACATCCAGCATTACACGATATTATTAATTGTTACGTCGGTCTGTTTGTTCTACGCATCGATGGACGGCGATAACCGTATTAACAACCCTTGTTTACCCGACACGTTGCAAGCCTTCGTAGGCCTTTGTTTAGGTTTGGATTGGTTACGGCTGCTGACAGCTTATGTGTTTTCACCTTTGAAGCGTTAATTATTATTGACATGTTCGATACGATGTAACGGTGAATTCCACTGGCGTTTCATTATCTTTGACAAAACAGTCACTGTAACATGAATACAAGCATTTTTCTCGTAGAGTTCTAAATAAATAAATCCTGTAATTTATTCGTGATTAACATTTATAATAAACTAACACATTTCTATTTAGGAATAACAATTGAAAAGTTACTAAGATTACATACTGTTATAAAAATCTTACTAATATCATAAATGCGAAAGTTTGGATGGAACGATGGATGGATGGATGTTTGTTAGAGTTTGTTGCGTAAACGGCTAAACGTATCTCGATGAAATTTGGCACAGATGTAGCACACAGTCTGGAATAACACATAGGCTGTTTACTTTTGTTTCTTTAATTCCACGCGGACGAAGTCGGTGGCGAAAGCCAGTCTTAAATAATAGGATGGGTACATCTTAACATATATGGCAAGATGATGTCGAACGAGACCTTAAAAATGTCGGCATTAAGGGCTGGAAACAAAAAGCCCAAGATAGACCGATATGGAGTAATTTACTGGACCAGGCCCAGGCCCACCCGCGGCTGTAGTGCCTCTGATGATGATGACATCATAATATACCCGTCCATTATCTTTCTAACAATATACAGTGAAGATACTCTTAACGTCATATGTTAAGCTCAGAATATCTTACAGTACTAGGAGCCCATAGAATCGTGTATGTATCCAATCTTGATTATCACGGTGGCTGTGTAAACACTATCGTCAGATTATCCACACGTGTTCAATCGGCCGCGTCATACGCAAACCTGTCAGTTGCACCAGCACGATATGTTTCAAATTACGATAGATGAATGTGAAACCGATTATATGCGCTTGGAATATTTCTGTATGTTAATAGATTTTGTTTTTGACCGACTTCCCAAAAGAAGGAGGTACTCAATTCGTCTGTATGTTTTTTTTATGTGTGTTACGGCATAACTCCGCCGCTAGTGGACCGATTTTGACAATTCTCTTTTTATCCGAAAAGTAATGCTTGCAGGTGGGTCCCATTTTTTTGTTTGATTTTTGGAGTCAAAGACTACGACGTAGTTAAATAGTTTTTAAATAGTTAAAATTGTTACTAGAAAGTAATCATAAATGCGAAAATATAGGTGGATGTTTTTTGGACTTTGTAGTCTAAACGGCTGAACGGATTTAGACGAAATCTGGTATAGATGTAGAACATAGTCTGGGAAAACACATAGGCTATTTAGGATAGTAAAATAAACAGAAAAACGTTCAATTTAAATTATCGTCAAGAGAGAACTAACAGGAATAGAAAAATAAAGTCATCAAAAACTTTCTCAATTGCGTCTTCGAGGTTTCTTTATACAACTATAGTCGACATCAGAGCTTATTACTTGAACTGTAGTTGTACGAGCTATTTCTTAACATTTTCTTAAGATTTACGTCTGAGTTCTGTTTGCGATAGTTGATTGCTTGAGAGAGTAATATCAGATGTACAACTGAGATAATAATTTTCAATACTCTATGGACATTGTAGAACTTTTGCACAATGTATGATTGTTATTAAGAGTGAAAGATTATCTATAATGTTATTATAAAAAAGAAAAGATTTGGATTTTTAGATGTTCAACGATAACGTAGCTTTTTAATAGTAAAAGAATTTTTAAAATCGGTCCAGTAGTTTTTGAGTTATTGCTATTGCAGGCTATAAGTTAATCAGCGTCGTTCTTGTGAACAAAGTCGCGATAAACAGCTATTATATAAAAAGTTAAATTTTGTGATGAAAGGCGGACATACACATACCTATTTCTATATTAATATATAATAATTGTAAAAAAAATATTTATCAAATCTTTTTAGTAAATTTTAACGCTCAAAAACATAACGTTAGGTAATTGTTGAAGACATAACGTTACCCCTTTACTTTCCAACCCCTACTAAGAGTTAAAAATATGATAAAACAAACAAAACTTTTAATCCGACTGGCTTCTATTATCTTTGTTCCTGCAGGTGTTTGCAAAAATCCTAGTGACTGCGATCTCGCACGGGACGTGACTTCGCATAGGATTGTTAAATTTTCGACAGACGCCGCATTTTCTCTAATTATATCGTTATTTTTTTTATAGTAACTGTCTAGCTGTGTCAACAGAAATTTGAATAAACATGTTTAATAAATGGAAGTGTTCAAACAAAGTAATTAAGATTCTTGTTTTTTAACAATGATTTATTTGAAAATCGATTTTTTCCCCCGTTTTTACTTTACTAAAATTGCAATAATATAATACGGGTACGGGTATTATATGAATTATCATTAAAAGTAGTAGTTCTATCAACATTAGTCAGTTCATCAGAAATAGTTATTTTCAGTAATGAGTCCCATTATTCTCAACAACATGGTCACCTTCGTGTGAACTCATTACGAACGCTCAAACAATATTATAATTAATACAAAGTACTCACGGATTACGCACAATTTTAAATAATGCTATAACATTTACATTTGCGTCAGCGAATTATAATGATTTCTTTTCACGAGAGATTTCAATTTCCTGGCCGCGGCTAACAAAAGTTAGAGCTACGGGCTACGGTGACCATAAAAACTGTCCAACAAGATTGTTCTTAGTATCAAGAATTAAAAAATAGTTTTATTTGTAAATTGAAAATTTATTAGAAGGATATTTTTTAATTACTAGTAATGTTTTTGTTTCCTAAAACATTTTTAGTCGAAACTATTTATTTACTAACGCAAGCTTGTCAAAAGTCAATTTATTACAATTCCTATATTGGTAACTATTATCACTTCTTTAAAAAGTACTATTAACGCATTAAAACCTTGAACTTGACTGCAGGTATGGTTACACCCTCAGAACTTATCCTTGAACCCTTGAACTTCGCCCTAAGCGTGGTTACCCTACCGATATCGGATATCAGCTGATAAGACGCCCGCAGGCCGGCATGCGCAGTGCGCCACTGAGCAGGCAACCACCGCGTGATAACATTGTTTTTTAGTAAAGAATTAAAGTGTCCACAACTTCACAACCGACCCGCATTATTTCCGCGATTATTACTTTGAATGTTCACTTTTTTTGGTGAATGATGTTTTCTTGTATTAACAGGCTTCTAAACATTATTATTTGTTAAAAAACAGTAGAGCGTTACTGATTCATTTTTTTCTTAATAGATGGCGTTGTTATCAATCAAAGTTATGAAGTTACGTAAACGACACTACATCCAAATAAGAGTAAATATACAACGTTTTTCTGCTTCTTGAAATGCCTACCGTGTGAACTGGTAAATGTATTTTTTTTTCAATGCGTAGAAAGGTCTGAGCGCAATTTCCCCAAGGCTACTCTCAAGGTTATTTACTGCGGTCGTAGCGGTCAACGACGCTGCCTGCGATATTTCATACTGTGAACATGTTATGGTTTTTCATTAATTTCACAGTTATGTACTTATATATAGCTTTTTTACACATTTTAGGGTTATAAATATATTTATTTACTAGATACAGTTAATTATTCATGATTCAACCTTGTATAAGCATAAATTTTCATTCAAACGAGTAACAAAAGGCTGAAACCAGTGAATGGGACATGACATAACATATACAACGCGGGTGTCATTTAAAAAACAATACCCGTTTTGAGAAACAAACGCTGACATTTCCGGGACAGAACGGCCGTTGGGCGCCGCGCCGGGCCGAACGCCGAATTTACGAGATGGCTTATCGTCCTCGGCCCTTCGTAATTCGATGATTCCAATTTTATTGCGGAGGCCTCCGGTGGCGATGAATAAAGAGCCGCCTTTTATCCTTGGTAATGGAATTTGGAAGTTTTTTTCATGTCTTGCCACGCTTTCTGGCAACTTTTAACGATTGACTCGAAATCATGAATAAATTTCATCTGAAGATTAAATATCTGTTAGTAAGAAGAAATAAGTATCTTGCATTTTTTAATTTTTTCTTAATAATATGTTACTGTGAAGTAACTGCTTTTATCTAAACTAATGTTATAAAGAGGAAAGATTTATATTTTTGTATGTACTGAAATAACTCAAAAACTACTGGGCCAATTTAAATAATTCTATTCCATCAGTGAGTAACATAGGCTATGTTTTTTGTTTTTAATTTCACGCGTCAGGAGCAACAGCTAGTACTCCATAAGACTGCTGTAATTATGTCATTATTTTTATTTACTTCTAAGTTCTATAGTGAAGGAAGCTGCTATATCGAATGTTCGAAATTACTAATTTTCCCTACTTTTACTTAAAAAAAAGGAAAGTTCGTCTTTACAGCGGCTCATTGTAGTCTTAAATGTCCATCTAGTGGCATTCACATACCAAAAAGGATATTCACAGCTTACCATTTGCAGACGGTCTAGCGAAAGTTGTCGAATCGATTGGCGCCTCGCAATCTCGCCGCGTCGCTCGCCAGTCTGTCGAGCTGAAAGCTTTGCCCGCGGCTACAATTCCGATCGACTGCTCTTCAATGCCCTTTTCGGATGGGGCCATGAAACTTACGTTTTTGATGTTAGTAACACCATAAAGTTCGACTAATATACTGTGTTTTTGCCGTTTTCATTTATTTATTGTGTCATCAACTTACTGTACTTATCGAACCTAAGTTAGAAACTCAGGCTTTAGTCAATGCTGACCTAGAATTCGAAAATTATTCAATATATTTTAATTACTACGCAGATATGTGCAAGTTGCATTAAAATGTAAAACTACACTAAGATTGTAGACACTTAAGTACATAATTTTACCAGTTTTACATTTTTTTAATGTTCTGAAATAATTTCTAAAGATGTTTTATACGCTTATGTTAACCCCCGCTTGTTTAAAAGCCACCAACACAACGCTAGACTTTCGCCAGCACTTCTGATAAGAGCTTTCAAAGCTTTATATAAATTGTATGTGAATGGTTGGAATTTGATGACATTGAGCATAATGCTACACATTAATGAGTTATGGCTCGATCTGGAATACCATTCACGGTAATATTAGAATTGTGAGATGCGAACCCACAATCGCTATACCTGTAATCTGTATTTTCAACCTTTTAGCTATTAGCACACCTTTGTTAACTAATATTAAAACTGAAGATTTTAGATTTGGTGTTAGAAAGACAAGTAAAGATCGTCTTTTATTTTGTTAAAAGATACAACAGCAAGGTCTTAAATTCAACCGACACTGGAAATGTCCAATCTGTCTACAAAGACCGAAATACGTTCCTAAACTTTGTGTTGCAAAGGCGATGTTGAAAAGCTCCTTTTCTGTTGTAAGAGCCAACTCTTTTGTCAAATGAATTACGTGTTTAGTATTTTACTCCTTTATGTAAAACTAAATTTATTTGCTAGAAATAACGTCTAGTGGAACAAAAGTTTTAAGTTAATATTGTCAGAAACTAAGCATTAAAATCGTGAGGCAACTAAGCACTGTCCTTACAAAAAGTGATATAATATTCTTCGATATAAATTATAGATTCCCTTCTTTATTATATCTTTTAATAACATGACC
This sequence comes from Papilio polytes, assembly GCF_000836215.1. Taxonomy (NCBI): domain Eukaryota; kingdom Metazoa; phylum Arthropoda; class Insecta; order Lepidoptera; family Papilionidae; genus Papilio; species Papilio polytes. The sequence goes on from NW_013524934.1 coordinate 1,306,540, forward strand.
TTATCGTAATATCTACTTAATAACTAATGGAATTTTCTAGGTACTTTTACAACGGACGACCCGAAGCGCAATTTAACGTTAGAACCTTGACACACTACGACCTGATTCTACGAAAGACGATATTAAAGTAAAGCTCTTTAATACTGTATATTACCTTGAGTTTTTTTACACAGAAATACTTTGATATACATTTATACTGGGAAATATTTTAATAATAAAAAATTAGTTTATTATTCTTAAACACTTTTCAACTTTTTAGTTCTGTTTCGAAATGAAAGAGTCCCTTTCTTGCTTCCTTCTAAAAAATAATAGCGACGTGGGTATAACGTAAAAGCTTGGTGCAAAGTATTTACGACTAATGTCATTGTTTTCCAACGTCAATATTTGTTATGGTTTTAACACATTTTATTTCCTTAGAAGGAAACATTTTCGAATTCATTCCCGTTCTATATTATTTCTATTCGGAAACCGGAACTAACCAGCAGGGTCTAGTCCGCATAACCGCTGACACGTCCGGACAGACGTAAATTCCTGCTCACCACGAGCATTAGTCAACTTAGGTCACGTCCCTACGCACTAGACGTTAACCACAAGCCGCTGTGTACCACTTTGTAGTTGCGATCTGCGTTTCAAATTACAATTGTGTTTCACCTGAGTTTACACTACCGAAACATCCGTTAATTACACGTGTTTCGTTTGATTTTAATGTTATATGATGGTAAAATAACAATTAGACTTTAAATGCTCTTTTTAGGTTAGTTCTATTTTTTTAGATACCTTATAGTTATGGTCGTTCAGCTAAACTTTTTTGCAGTAAATTTGGCTCGAAGGCCTTCACTGAAATTCAGCGTGAAAAACGTATCCCATGACCATGCGTTATGGATGAGGGGTGCGTTATCTTAACAGATACGACACGACGACGGACCCAACAGATTTACGAACGCTGCCTGCTACGTATGACCCCGTAACTTTGCCGGGTACCTAAAGGAATTGTTTTGTGATATTCAAATGTCTAAAAATAATTAATCTATACTTATACTACAAAAAAGGAAAGATTTGAACATATTGAAATAACTCAAAAACTACTGTACCGATTTCAAAAATTCTTTCACTGGTGAAAAGCTACGTTATCAGTGAGTAACAAAGTGCGTTTTATTATTTTTTAGCGGACGGAGTCGCGAGAAACAACTAATTTCAAATACAATTACAAATCGAATTTAACACACTATGTGGAAAACAGCGAAAGGATTGATAGTTTTCAAAGTATGTTTAAGAAAATAGTTTTTTTAACACGACCAAGTAAATTTAAACTTTTACTAAATTCTGGTTGTATATTTAGAAAACAATAACTTTTATTCTATAGTATTCTTTTAAACAATTTAATAAACATATAGCATCGAAAAGATTGTTATTAGTGTTCAGTAGTTAGTAGTAGTTTACCTGGTAAATGCTATCTTAACGAGTCCATTTCGGAAGTAAATTTGCCACACGTATGTGTTTAGTGCTACGTAACGCTGCGGTCTTTCACAAGGATAATGTTAAAACTAAAAGACCATCACATCATCCTCATTTCCCGTACCTTATCCTGCTCCCGTAGAGCGCACCGGGTTTTCGTCCTCCAAATAACGATCTCAGTCATCACGTTACAATCTTTCACTTTTTTAAATAGATTTTTGGATGAGCTTATATTTTTTTTTAGAAAATCTTTGTCTACCTCATGAGAGCTATAGAATACTTACTTTATTATTACATGTTATAAGAAAAGCTTCATGTATCACAGATGAGGGACCTCAGTGCAGATTAGCGCAGACTCCCCCGGGCTTTCCGCACCATCTAACCGTTTATCTACCACTCACGACGCTTTAAAAGAAAATTATGATCACTTGTTTGTTCGTGTGCAAGAGATAGCTGTGAGAGTATATACGTTAAGTAATGCTGGGTTCCAGAAGTTTCTATTATTTTATCACTATCTCTCTCTCTCTCAAGTTACATAATTCTGTAGCTGAGAAACACTTTTTTCATATATAATCTTTTTTTAATTTCTTTGAAAAAATACAAGGTAGATAAAAGTAGAACACTTACAACATCTAATTATTCAGTTAGTAGTTTAAATGCCACACCTCTTCACTCTTAAACCTCATCAGCTGGCGTTCAATGAAATGGGTCGCTACCACTGGGTCAGCGGGTGAGGCTTACGTGTTAATGGTATTCGATAAACATCGTATTACAGCATAGCATGCAAGTTACTCATAGGACTGAAGGCGCGATGTGCTAAACAAACCGTTAATGTAACGTGTTTTAGCAATTTTGTTACACGTCCATCGTTTATGCAGCCACACCTGTTACTATAAACATCAAATATGTTTTTATTTTAACAAAAATTCACTTTCAAAGTAGGACTGAGCTCGAGAGTAATTTGTTCATCTCTGTTATTTCTGGGTCACTAGATAACTTATCTAAAAAACTGCTGGGTCGATTTCAAAAATTCTTTCACCGTTAAAAAGCGACGTTATCAAGGAGTAACATAGGCTATGTCTTTTATTTCACGGGGACGAAGTCTCGAGCAACAGCTAGTAAGCAATAAAGGCAATTTTATTCATTCAAGTAAAACAGTAGACAATAAAAAGCCTAAACAATATTAAAACGCTACACACCATCTTTATAAGCTTTATAATATAATAATTAAATTAAAATTTACTTCGTATAAACTGATTGTTTAACATAGTCAAAAACATTTTTTATACTTTTCATTTAACAAAAAGGCGCATCAACGGGCAGATGGCCCCTCGCAGTAACGACCGCTTGCATGTGCATCATAGCCCCCCATTTGTCGACGGACGACCTTTCATATCGTTTTCAGATACTTTACGATATAGCCTGCGTTGTCGACGCGTTCATAGGATTTACTGTACGTAATATCCGCCAGTTTGTGAATACTTTTTGTTATATATTTCAATTAAAAAAATATTTAGCTGCTTGTGATATATCGTTGTAATTTTGTACTATATTAATTAAGAGCCTGCGTACACCTTTGACTGTCGCACAACTGTGTCGTGCTTTGATTCTTATAAACTTATATGGAGATGCGCACATAAGTCGATTGTTAGTTATGCAACTAAACAGTTGAATCGTCTGCGAAACAATCGACAATCGTAAAACAGTTATGCGATAGTTCAGTCAAAGGCGCTTTAAATGATTACAATTTTCGTCAAAGTTTTACAGGTCTTTTGTCAACTATTTCTGGTAAAATTATATTTTTTTTAATACCTAAAAATACCTGATATTTTAACACGTAACCAGTTTTATGATTTGTATAATTTTTTCTTCATAAATTTTGTTTGAATGTGAACATTGAATCAAAGCTATCCGCTACGGGAGCGTCAGGATAATGCAAGGATAACACCCTGGCAGACGGACTCGCGTTCGATAACGTGTTGCTATGTACCGATAGCAAAAAATGATATATTACATACACTAATAAAATTAGAGGTTTGAAGCCAAATGTATAGTTGTAATATACCTTGTGGCATATTGGTACATAAAATTTAGGAGAGTTATACACTTCTTTATCTACATTTATTGATATTTGATGTTGATTATAGTAAAATAAAAAAGATTTCTCATGAAAATGCATGAATATATAATGTTCAATGTTTAATTTTAGTTTAGTACTTAATTTTTAACGATTGCCTAATTTTGTTGCTGGCAGCATTAGGATAATACATTTTAATTCATATGTGCTTCTGCTGACGCTACCAGTCTCGTCGCTCAGACATCGCCATTTCCTGCATCGCGGTATTCAATGTGAGTCCTGACGGGATTGCTTCTCAATTTCAAAATCGTATATTACCTACGTCATAACGGTCTCGTCGATTCTTCACACAATTCCCCGGCGCTGTTAAAATAGTTGTCATACTTTATACAGATTTATAGATGTATTTTTAATAAGTCTCTACGCTGATACTGGAAAAGGATACATAGAAAAAATGTTCAAAACCGAGTCCAAGTTTTGTTTTTATTTATCATTTTTCAACGACAAACAGACTTGAGTTGTGTCTTGTCTAAAAGCGTTTAGCTAATCAATTTAAAATTCTTGTACAATAACCGATGTAATCTTCGCTTAACACTCAGCGCTTAATGTCTAGGAAAATCGGGTCAATATCTGTTTCAGGCTCTCTGTCTACCCGTCTGCGAAGAGCCAGATTTACGACACCAAGTTTATGGGGCCTCTTAAACGGGAACAATAAAAAGTTGCCCCATAAACGACAGGGATCCCCTGCTCCTTGGGTACATCCTTTATTGTCACGCGTATATACCAGGCTAGTTAAACATGCAAGATTTTCTATTTTGAAATCTAGTTAAGTCAGTCTAAACTATACGGTAATTTATGTAAACTAAACCCCGTTAAGAATGCCCAGTTCTAACTGACAGTATTTACGAGTACTGTTGGCAGACTTTGACTGTACATTTCAACTACTCATTTAAAACTATCAGAACTGAGCGTATGTAGCGGGTTAAATGTCGTATTGTTTCAAGTAGCTCAAGGAAACGGCCTCGGCTAATAATATTTCAACGTTATTTCTTGTTGTTAAGGAATTTAATCATAGATATAGTATACGTATGATTTTATGCTGGTATAAAGCTTATACGTAAATGTATAGCTGACCACTGCATAATACCAGACGTCCATATATTCAAGGGCGGGTCGGCGGCGCGGTCACGTCGCGGCCGGCGCGCTCCCCTGCCGGCGAGGAAATGAATTAATTCGCGCCGGACCTGATTTATAACGCGTGTGTGATACGACTGTGCCTACCGATTTATTGTTTTTTTTTGCTCACTTACATGGCGGTAATTTTTTTCAGCCAGTATTACATCCTTTATTCTGTTTTTTCCTACTTTTTTCTGTTGTCATAGCATAAATCCTCTTTCCCCAATTTTTATTACGAACAATAAATACGCTCTCGTGAATGTTAAGAATATCTAGTATAATATAATGAAATTAATTATAACACAAACAGAACTTCTTGATGAAAACTTCTTAACAAGATGACTGATGTAAAAAGTTTTTCTCGAATGTTCTCAAGACGTACAAAGAAATAAATTACATACAAAAGTAATCCAAACTAAGAACAGAACTAAAAGTAATTTCATATGAAATTCAGTTAACAAGAAGTAGATTTAAATTGTTAATGGTACAGACAGCGAATACGTCTTTCATAAATATTTCTTTAACATATTTATTGCTTCTAATTTGTTTTATTATCTGTTGCTATATTTTAACTCTTAAACAGATGAAGAACACTATTGAAACTAAAACCGAAGTATTTCCATGTTAAGATAAACGTAAATTAATTATAATACACGGTTAATACTTGACCAGTTGGTCAGCAGCGCTCAACTGGACTAGCAATCAACTGACATAGTGAACACTAAATGGCGCCAAGAGTGCATACAATTTATGACTGGCTGACAACTGTCCAACAACTATCCATTAGATCATTCTATTCTCCAAAATTCATAACCAACAAAAAGTTTTATTAGAGTACAAAATATATTAAATCAAGTACATGTTTTGTCGACTGTACTTCAGTCTGGTTACCTTCCGCTGTAATATATGATTGTAGATATGCAAATTTAGGCGCAGTGAATTCAAAGTTCTCGGTTAGTGCCAGACAGAACTAAGTACTAATTAACTGTTTACGCGGTTCGCCTTACTAATTGCGCTGCACTGGGGGTATCGTTTTAACTTCGGTAACTTACATATCTCACTTAAATGCTTAAGTTACTTCGATCGAGTACAAAGTGAAGTTACGTACTAACTTTCTAACATAGCTGGCTGTGCTATGCTTTTGACGTCTAACTGTCCTGCTATCATGATGCCAGGACAGTAGACAACAGTGTTGCCATAAACTACACTGGTTTATGCTGGGTTTCTTAATTTTCCACTTATTTTATTATTACCTAGCGATTCAGTGTCAGGTTGACCTATAATGGAGTATAACTCAAGTTACGTAGTTCGGAAACGCATTTCTTGAATTTATCTAATCAAAAACACTAACAAATTGTAAAACGTAGCTGGGAAACTGCTCATTAGTAAATCACTAGCTTAGTATTTGGTTCCATCCTGTACCAATCTTATCAATTAGTCGACTACTTTTTACCCGAGTAACAGTAGGGTAAAGTCATATATACAGGATGATTCTTACGGACTTTGTTTTAAGAACATTTTTAATCTTTTTTATTTAGTTCTCTAGTTATTTCAAAAAAAGAAGATAACGTTACCAAAGCCTAATTATTAGGGTTGTTAAAGAAAAAAGACCACTGTTAACACATTATTTTGGACGTACGGTCAAATTTAAGTCGGAAATCTGATTTTTCCGATTTCTTTTTACAAAAAATTAAATAACTTTAAAACTACGAAAAATGGGGCAGCAAACTTTGCGTTTAAATGATAGCTATTGAGGTCCTCTCACTCCACAAAACTGGTGATGCCTCCCTTAAGAATCACCCTGTATATGGGAAAATGAACCCAAACTTTATGTCAAATATACCATAGCTTGATTGTGTTTGGATAAACGTCATCAGATCCGAAGTCCATCGGACTAAACTATAGTTTTATCGTAAAAAAGTTAACGTTATTCAATACACTATGCGAGTTCAAAGCTAAGCTGAGCCGAACGTCAGGTTCAATTACAACTTCACGCGACTGTAATTCGCTTACAATGTCGCCCCGTCCCCGTGTCGGATAGTTTAAAACTCAAGCGAGTTTCATACTTTGATATAGATGGTACACAGTAAAGTTTACCAGCTCAGTATTGTCTTATAAGTTTATTTAAGTCAAGAACATGCGTCAATGTAAGTTTAAATACAAATTTTGCAATTATTCTCATATTAGCTTTCACCTGCGACTCCGTCCGTGTGAAATAAAAACGAAAGTAAGTATCTTATGTTTGCTTACAGTCTATTCTCTTAATCTATGCCAAATTTCCTTGACATCCCTGCAGCCGTTTAGGCTACAAACTCTAACAAACAACCATCTATTCCTCCAAACTCTTGCATGTACAAAAACAATGACTATTTTTGAAACATGTACAATTAAACAACCATTTATATTAATGCTTTTGTTAACACACTTTATTATACCTAGTCATCAATAATGAATAGCTATCTTACTGCGGTGTCGCTAACGAACCAAAATTCAACCAAAATCAGCTTAAACAGAATTATCTCCATCACTCAGACAACCTTAATGCTGCTTATTTATTGAAAATAATCCATTACCAAAACCACTGTAATGGAAACCTAATTTTCACAACATTGTTTTAACGAAAAGCTCTATCTTAATTGGTAAAATAGATAGTAAACACCATGAAACAAAGATACCCCGATGTAAATAAATCCAGCTGACGTGGGGTTCTCCTTTAAGTGGACGTACTTGAGTATCAAATAAGGCCGACTGAAGTGGTCATGTCTACCAATCTAACCAGTAAAGGTAGACCCCATCGCTTGCCTTTGATGCGTTGTTTTTGAAGGTGGTTGAAGGAAGTAAGTAAGATGGAGTGTGTCTTTCTTAATTGGTTGTGTCGAAGAGCTTTCAAGAAAGGGCGTCCTGACCGCATCCTCTCAGCATCTTAACGTCTTCGGTACATACGCCATGTATTTCTGACATAAGCTTTATTTGTAAGCACATTATGTATAGTAATACATTAAGTAGACGCGTTTATTTACCACTTCATGCCACAATATTCTTGTAAAAGGTATCAGTACGAGTAGAAAACAACGATAAATTTAATTGTAACCAGTAGCTATTTTGCTTGCTAAAAATATTTAAACTAACTTTTACGAAAAAAGAAAATTGGCATCATTCCAATTTCAAAAACTCGCTTCATTCAAACTCTTACTTTTCCTTTGAGTTAACTCACATTTGGCATTTATAGCTACAATTGTTCTCATTGTAACAGTCCACTTTGCAGCAGACGTTTAATTTTTACATCTTTTCCACTAAACCCTTAAATTACAAAGGAAACTGACCCTTAATACTTCGAAGTTGGGACTAAAATTGCTCATTAACAGTTCTATGCACTCAATATGTACCAAAAAATCACCTCAACACGCCCTTTCCATGTCCAATGCTCCGTGAATTACATACCATAAAGTCATCCCGGTTACTCGCAGATAGAAGGACTTTAGCCGGCTTTTAAGAACGCGTCACTTATCTTAGGGGATTAGGGAAGTGCCCGCTTTCTGCCGTATGTTTTACTATACCAAAATAGCAATTCAGAAACACTTAAGACGGTCATGTTCACTTTATGGGTGATTTTACGTAAACCTTGCCTATGCAAGAAACTATACAATGGCTCTATTTTAAAGAAAACTACAATTGAATTAAAAAGATTTTAATGGATAGAAATGTCTTATACTATTACTTAACTATTACTGTACAGTTCAACTGACGTTTACATTTTTATTAAATTAGAACTGAGCGTCTGAGGTGGGCTTGATCTTACTAATATTATGAATGTGAAAGTTGGATGGATGTTTGTTAGAGTTTGTAGCCTATACTACCGAACGGATCTCAATAAAATTTGGCATACATGTAGAGGATAGCCTTCAAGAACACACAGGCTACTTGGTTTTTTTTAATACCACGCGGACGGAGTCGCGGGCGAAAGCTAGTTCTTAGCATATTTTCCCCGTTGTTGTGTTTTCAAAATAGAATGCAAAAATCCTTGACATGAAATCTTTGAAAAAATATTTACTAGAAGTCCAATGAATGTTGACTTAACTTTCAATTGGTCGCATACTTTCTTACAATCATAAAATTAACCCTATTCTGAAAGCAGAATTAAAATATAAGTACAATCGTTAACTAGAAGCTATGCAATAGTTAAAAGTTATCGTGCGATTCGGATCTTTAACTCATTGTAATAAGGTCGAGTTTAACAGTTATAATTATGTTGTTTGGAATGGAACATCAAATTAAGTTTTTTACCCTTACGTCGAAGACATGTGTCGCGACAATATTCTAATCTAGTCGCAAATTAAATCTATGTTTGTTGACATTGGATTTACGACTTTAATGCGAGTGTGTTAAAGTTGTTTTTAAACGCTACATTTTTTGATTACAGTAATAATAACTTCCCACTTTTACCTTGGCTGGATTTCTATTTGCAATTTCTTACGTTTTTCTTAATTATGACTCATAATAAAACATTCCGTTTTTTAAATAAACTTTTACGAAATCGTAAACTGAACAAAATAATACTAATTCAATTTGCAATCAAAATTGAACTTTATGAACTAAGATTTTCCGTTTAAAATCAAGTGGTTTTACAACTAAAGTACCTCAATCTCCAATTAAAGTTACATACATATGTTTCAATTTGAGTACAAAAGATGTAAGCCATCGCAGGAGCCAATTACCTGAGCTTACGGGAGCTTCAATAGAAAACGCTCCAATAACATCGTCCATACAATTTGGCGACGAAAAATCTCTTTGTACTATTTAGAATGATTTGAAAAGTATTCAGTTACTAAGGGAAAATAAATCTCTTTGTTCTGCAATTTGTGAACGTTACCATCTCGTTAGAAATAAGAATGTTGTATTGTTATTTATTTTATGAAAAAGTGTAAATAATAAACGATATTTCCTTTGCTTCATTGTGTAGTCATTTTGTAAAAATATTGGTATACAGAAAAAAGTAAATACAGTGTCTTATTTACGCGAAACATGAATTTAATAAGCACATAACGAAAGTAACTGCTTCGGGCAATGTGATAAAAGATAGAAAGTTGACGAAACGTCGCAAAAAACGAGCCGATGGGAACAAAGAGGCTTCATAAAGAGTCCTATCTGAGAAGTTTGACATGCCACGAATATTATGTGAATTAGATATCTCCTCGCCTCAAGGCTCGAATGTTTGCCATTCCGCTTTCTTTCCCTTCGTTCTTGCCCTTTTAATGCTTGTTCTGAGAGTGTAACAATGAAATGGCCGGCGGTGTGTACTCGTTAAGGTTATTTTTATTGTTAAAAATATACGAAGTTAGATCACATACATGTGAATTTGTTTTATGAGTAACTTGCGCCCGCGACTCCGTCCGCGTGCAATAAAAAAACAAAAGTAAGTAGCCTATGTGTTCCTCCAGATTATGTTCTACATCTAGAATTTCATCCAGATTCATTCAGCCGTTAAGGCTACAAATATCCATCCATCTAAACTTTCGCATTTATAATATTAGTATGATTAGTATGATATATCTTTCCATGAGACTAGACAGACTAGAACAAATATTAATAAATCAAAAAGGTTTTATTGTTACTTATTAATCTTAAGTGCAATTAAGTAAATAAATAAAATGTTAGAGTTAAACCTTGTATTAAAGATAATTATTTCTGTTCCAGGTAATATATCAAGAAGGATGTCAACAAAACTGTTTAGAAATCCGTAAGTTATCTTTCACAGTCGGTTTCTTTTAGAAATTATTGCAATCGTCTGCGGTCGCGGGATACCGCGCTTGGAAGCCCTTTATTGCACCATTTTTGTTTATGTTTCTATCTTTTTTTATTAAAGTTTCTGAACTGTTATGATAAAAAATATTACCTTAGTTTAAAATGACTTTTTTTTTCATAAATCAAATAATGAACGTAACCTATTGAATGAATTAAAAACTCATGAATAGATTCGTGTCTTTGATTTGAAACTAACTTTCAAAAGGTTAAGTAATATTTTTAATTGATCAAACCTTTATGTTAAATTATACAATTTATTCTGAACTTACCATGATTGTGAACTAATTCTTAAAGTGGTAATGCTTCCGTAATTTAGTATATTGTACTTACACTTGTAAAAATTGTATTGATAAGTTAAGTTCAAAAGTTTTCACTAACGTTTCGTACATTTAAGTATTAATTGTTCATTCCATTACATGTAGCGGAAATGCGTATGTTAAGATGGATGTGTGGGGTAACACGATTGGATAAGATACGAAATGAGTATATTAGAGGAAGTTTGAGAGTAGCCCCAGTGGTTGAGAAAATAAGGAGTAAAAGGTTAGAGTGGTATGGGCATGTTATGAGAAGGGATGAATCGCATGTGACAAGAAGGATATTAGTTATGAATGTGGAGGGGTACATCGGTAGAGGTAGACCTAGAAAGAGATGGATGGATTGCGTGAAAGGTGACATGATCAAGAAGGGAGTGATGACTGAGATGACGGATGATAGAATGCTTTGGAGGACGAAAACCCGGTGCGCCGACGCCTACGGGAGTAGGATAAGGCAGGGGAGATGATGAATTGTTCATTCCATTCTGACTTCATCTGACTTGTTACTCGACTCGCAAGGTCAATAAAAAACGAAATTTGTAATAGAGAATAACATAATCTAATTTGTAAATTCGTTCTATGTTCAATTTGCCTAATCTTTAAAATTTGCTTAGACAAATTACATTTTGGCGGAGTATGACATTTACCGGTGACGTACAGAGAACGTGAGCTAACAGAAGGTATTGAATACACAATGAAACATCGAAGCCATCAAGAGAACATGTGCCCCTATAAAAACGACCGCCATAAATACTCCATCAGAACAGTGACGGACCAGAAAAACGCAACGTAACGAGCTCGCAGCGCGAATCACCCGCTGCCCCATTAACTTGATGAAGAAAGTATTTTATGGCCAAACTTACTCAGCCCTGACTCTAATTGCTTGCAAGCAGTCCGAATGCCTTTTAATAGTAACGCACAATGACCTTAGTAATGGACTAAGTAGAGATAGCGATCTCTACTTACTGTACATGTAAAGACCAAAACTGTTTAGAGATTTCCTAGAAGCTGGCTATTGATATATTGATAACTTTATTTATAAAAAATATAATTGTCTATTAAATTCATGCTGCATAGCTCTATACCCACTAACGAATTACCCCTGTGCTGTAAAATGATAACTGTACTCGAACTGCAAATCACCTGAGTGCACCGGACCACGCGTGCCATTTCCGGTCACACCGCCGCCCGCCCCTCGCTAGCCCCGCACTAGCCCCACACTAGCCCCCCGATACCCCGCGCTGCCCACCCTCGCGCCATCGCTTCCGGAAGACAATGGATGGCACGCCTGCATCCGATCGTCGATTTCCGGTAGCCATTTTGGTGAATCTAAAATCAAAATTAGTTTTTCATATATGCATTTCATATGGCAAAATATTGTAAACCGTTTAAATTTTTAGAACGAACAATATACATAGCACACAAATTCACAAGTAATTTTTAACTAATAACTATAGTACTCTAAAGTGCCTATAGTTAAAATAGAAACTCATAAGTCTTAACAAAACTACATTTTTCTTTCATATCTAATAAACTGATCAAGTTATAATTCCAACATATGTTTCGTCTTAGTAGTGTTTCAACTGTTTTCAGCACCAGTAAGATCAAAATATGCGGACCAAGTTACGACGGAACCTTCAAATTTATGTGCATAGTGAATCGCCATTACCGAACTTGGTCGTTGTTCAACTTGCAATTGATTCTCACTCGTGTTCTGATCTCGATTGTTAGTTATGTTTATTTTAAACAAGAAATTACGATGACGTGAAAAATATTTATGTTTCATTCTTATTTTTAATAGTTGCATATTATGCTCTTAAAATAAATAATGCGAACTACAAAAGTACTCAAATAAGAAAACAGTTTAGAGAACTTTAAGATAGGTCTCCCATTAATTTTTAATTATTAAAATAGTCATTAAAAAACTAAATTAATGTTACTTAAAACATTTAACAACTTCATTTCGCTTCAATTTTAAATTATACTCAATTCTTACATCCTGATTATTATGTTATCAAAAATATTTAAATAGATTTTAAAGTGTGTATTAAGATTAAAATAATAATTTCACTTTAACAAAAGAACCGCAAAGCGACTGCAGCGCTATAATCTTTTAATACATAGTAAAGCATTAACCGCAAGTTGCAGCTTATCCGGGTACAGCGAAACTTATATCCGGCGTCGGGCAAGCCCAATCTCGTGTGGTCCGGCCGGATAAGATTCCGGACATAACTACCAAGATCTCAGATTGCAAAACTTAAGTTGAATTCCTTTGTCCAAGTCTCGACTGTAAACGGATATTTGAATGTCCAGACGAGGTATTTCAATATAACCTTTGTTTCTGTTTTGATTTCGATATCAAATAACGAACTGTTAACGTGTGGCTTCATCCACGTGAAATTTGTGTTTACATTTGTGATATTTTGCAATTGGAAATGTCAAAAGTCAAATACACAAATGACAACGAATGCCTTTAACGTTACATAACCATGACAACCATGCTGCCTTGATGTTGTCAGCATGTACTCGTAGTTTTTGTCACTACTCGCATGACGGTTTTGTTCCAAATTATTTAATCCCTAAGCTTAATAGCGTGAAAATATATAGCCTAAAGCGTGTCGTAAGTGTAGGGCGTTTTATTAAGAACACAGTAATTCAAAAATATACTGTGATTGCTGACATCCTCCGTAAGTAGTGTGTGTTTAAGCTTTATTATATTCGTATAGATTTTAAGCCATAGGAAGGGGAAATGTCCTCTTTATGTGCGTCTCCTCCTCTGTCAATTAAGGGTAGGCAACGCATTTACAATTGCAGATGTTTATGGGCAGCGGTCGCTTTCCGTTTCGGTGGATTCAGGTGTCCGCTTGCTCGTTTGTCACCTTATGTTATAAAAAAAAAAAACATATTACAAAAGACTGTTATTATAGTTTTTAAACGAGAGTACACTTTGCGAAAACAGACGACAATCGCAAAAACAAAAGACAATACAAATAAATAACGACGCGAGTCAAGTATTAAAGTATTTCGTAGACATTACCTCACGTAGCTGCAGCATTTGGCACGTCCTTTGCCGTCGAGTGCTCGTCGGATGAATAAAAGCCACGATCACAGACCGACATATGTTGTTCCTTTATTTTATAGACTTCGCTGGCGGAGTACCGCTTTTTGTGCAGTGCATTTCTTTGAATATACGGAATAGGTTTTATATTTGGGGTTAAATGTTATTTTAAATATTGTAACTTAATTGATTCTTTAAAACTTAATGTAACATTTTTCAATTGTTCTCTATTAGTTCTTTACGTAAAGAAGTGATTTTTTTTTTTAATTTTAAAGCAATAATTCTCTTACTATCAGTATATTTAATAATATACCTTTAAGCATTTAACTGAAATTGAGACTCAAAAAAATGCGATTGCAAAAAAACCGGGTCGCATTTCAATTCAGTCCATCCATTCAACGTTCAAATGGCCAATTAAACGTTCTCATTGATTGATTCGCGTCGCATTCTCTGTAGATTTATTTTTCTCCTCAGCTTTCAACACAAACAAAACAAATGAAATCGTAAATCCCTTAGAATCCTTTCCCTCTATTGTTATCCTCCGTACGCTCGCCTTCGAGTTTGTGCTATTTAATGACATTGTTACTGTTTAAATCAGCGTAAATTCCTTACTTAGTTACGTTATCTGTTTTCGATCCACGAACTAATTTACGTACATCTCTAATGAAATTGAAGAGGTTGTCTAATTTTAAACCAAGTCAAGGCTGTACTCAAATGTATCTTTTGAAATAAAACTCATAAGTTCCGATTTAAAGCTAGCTTTCGCCGGCGACTCCGTCATCGTGGAATTAAAAAAAAAGTAAGCCTATGTGCCCTTCTAGACTACCCTCTACATTCGTGTCAAATTTTATCGAAATCCATTCAGAAGTTTAGGCTTCAAACTTTAACAAACGTCCATCCATCCATCAATTCATCTAAACCTTTGCATTTATAATATTAGTGAGATGTAATGTTTATTCCAAGTTCTAAAAATAATCAGTAAGTGTCCAAACATCATTTGATAATGAGCCATGTCCCTTGTGATAAGTATCAAGGGTCCCAAAGAGCCCGTTACCCGGACTCAACTCGACTCCCACATTACTCATTTCCAGGGAAAACATCCTCGAATTCAGCGGTACAGAAAAAAATGTCTCCACTATCTGACCTATTTCGTTGGAAGGCACAATGACCCTCCCATAAACAGGGCTGGCTAATTGAATGAAAAAATATCTCTCTAATTAGCATTTTAGCGACATTATATCTTGCTTCGCTTGGTCTTTAGGTCAAGCAGAACGAGAACAATTGGTATTAGGTTATTGATGGTAAAAATACTTTATTAATTGATGCTAGACAGTCAACATTTTTTGCCCACCATTGTCGTAATGTGTTATGTAATTAGTTCCTTAAGTATCGAAGATTATGTTACTTACGGCTATGAAACAATAAGTATAACATAATACGATTTTGTTATTATTTTTTATAGACAAAGACCATCTTTATTTTGTATTATTTGTACACGTATAAGATTATGATATGAACTCTGAGCTTCACATTATTTGTTTTAATAATTTAATGCAAACAAACTTCTGGCAACCCTGTCCATTTCCGAGCACATTCGTTCTAACATAATTTTAAGTCACACCCGAATTCGGTGAAGAAAGCCACTGAATTTTGAATCGTATACCGTTGTGTTAAAGCTTAGAATTCCTTGTAGGAGATTGAATTTAATTTACGAATTTATCTAGCGGATGATCATGTGAATGTAAACTTTATAGACTGAGAGCTAAATGAGGTTCGGCGTGGATGCGTGTGGATGCGTGTCGGTTGCGCGGGGACGTCGTATTTTTACTGCGACTCCCAGACTATAAACAGCAAATTAAAACTATTTAACGTGTTTCTATAATTCAATTACAGTAAAATACAATGCTGTTTTTTATTTAAGGTATAAAACCATAAAAAATCGCTGTTGCTATATTATCAAATCATTCATTTAATAAGCTTTGTAAAGTGTCTACTAGAGCTATTAAAAAAATAAGTAGTTTATGTCTCCAGACTATGCTCTACATATATGTCAAATTACATCGAAATCAGTGCAGCCGTTTAGGCCGCAAAATCTAACAAACATCCATCTATCTAAACTTTCACATTTATATCAGTAAGATTACATTATCTTATAGTAAAAGTTAAATTTCCGTAACCCCATCAAGCCTTGTATAAAAGATTACACTCTCGAACTCCTTGCACATCAAACTGCAATGGAATTCTCATAACAAACGTGACAAAGGAATTCCAAAAGTCGAAAGAGAACGCCGTAAATAAAATGAAAACGTGATAGCAGAATAAAAAACGCTGTAACTGAATGTTGGTACGCGTTTAGTCTCGTTTAATGAGAATCTTCCAAAATTAGTCGCAGTCAGCGTCCGTCATAAATTGTCAACATTCTCCGACCCTGAGGGAGGGGCAAAGGGTCGGTAGAGACAACGCGTTGTAAGATCCATCGTTGCAATGACGATTTCTTTGATTGCCAAAGTAATAGGGATTTTGCAAAAAAAATGTTTTGTGATTTATTTTTGTAAAATTTTTGCGAGCGTGAAAAAAAGTGAGAAATTATCTACTTGCAAAAGAATAATGTCTATCGGTCTAGAAGACCTAATTGCTATACTGTTTTAATGTTTCTCTAGTTATCTAGTATCTGTTTCTCAAAAATAATTTCTTTATCCATGGTAAAAATTGTCACCTCGTTTTGAGCGTTTTGAATAAAAAAGCTTTCCCGAATAGCTCAGAAAAAAATGCTTATGCAAAGTGTTATTATTTTTTTTCTCGAGGTATACAAACGAACGCTGCCGCACCACTGACGCGAACTGAGAGCTTTCTTTCACTGCGGCCAGTAAAATAGCGATTTAACACTTCTTTTATTAAAATAATAAATGAAAACATTTATTTCTCTCCACAAGGGTAAATGGAGTGTAGATGATTGGAATTTTAAAAAATAAGGTTAAAAACCGAATTTTCTTTGACACCTCCTTTTAATACAATTCACTAAGAAACTCGCTTCTTAATTAACACATAATTAAAATTAGAATAGGTTTTAAATCTTTATCCTTGTGTATTACTGTTGTTTCGTTTTACCAGCTTAAATTGTCTATGAAGCACAGATGTTAAAAAACTGTATTAAAAATCATTACATTGATTTGTTATAGAATGTCGCTGGTGTTGTGGCCCCAACATCGACAGTGCGTAGAGCATTAGGCGGATTGAGAGGAAATGGGTCAGGGCGGGATTTGGCCGCGGCGCTTATTGCCGACTGATTTAAATATAACGCGACGAAATGAAGGGATGCGGGAAGTGATTCCGAATCTCTAATACTTTTTATTAAATATGTTGCTAACGAAAAAACATGGAACGGGATCACTCGGGATGGGTCACTTTTAAATTAGTCGCTTTATATTTGTATGAAATTTGTATAGAGCATCATGTATAGACATCGGTCAACTTAAAACAGCTGTCTATCAGCTTCAGTCCACAGTGTATTAAATTCGTTCTTACTTCTCTATTCCATTTAAAATTATTTGCACCACTATCTCTTTAATTCAAAAGCATCCACTGTTGTAAACTGGGCGCAACATCATTACGATTCCGAGCGTTGTTTGTCAGTTTGTTTTCGCTCAACAAAAAACAACATTTTCTACGAAATGAATATTCATCTGTCGGTTGTCGTGATTTATGAACGAGTGACGGCTCGTCCGCTCTGAATTCTGTTGATTGTGCTCTGTGGTCCGGACAGATACCTTTGTTTAGATGAACGCATTAATAAATGACACACTGACATTTATATCCGGGATATAGTATAACAAAATTATATCACACTTAAATATATATTGAATATAAATTGAAGACAGATTTTTAGGTTATTTATTTCCTTTGACATTTTATTTAATACAAGGTTTTATATTATTTTGTAATAGAAATCTATAGGTCCAGATGAAAAAGGTGAGGCTATTTAAAAAAAAAAAGAAACTGTTCGATTTTAAATTGCATATTTAATGTATGAAGCAGTTAGACGTTTGCATACGTACATTGTACAGCTTTTGGAAGGTTTATTGCAAAGTTTATTATGATTTAGTTAGTTATTATGACACTAATTCGAACCCCATACTTCCGACAGGAGTATACCGTCCACTGAGCCTATTCCCTTCAAGGGTTACTAAAGGCTGGCGCAGTCATAAATCAGGGCGAAGCGAAGCGAACTCGCTTGTATTATGTTTATTCATGAAATTGCCCATCTAGAGAAAGTGAATCCGCGTTTACGCTTACGAAAATTTCGTCGTCTCGCTAATGCGGTTTTTCATTTTCTTCAATTCTGTGCTCAGTTTTTAATTAAATTTACCAGTTATATTCCTTATTAGTATTTCAGCGTGAAAATTTAATTAAATTGTTACTGATAATGAAATTTGATGAATTATTGAATCGATTGTCAGATACGCACTCAGATAATTGTCAATACCAACTTATTTTCAAGGACATTTATCGAGATAATACTTTTACCTTAATAATAAAGCTTATTTTGTCTGCTATTTACATTTTACTGTAAAACATTTCTAAATTAATGCATTGTTTGACTTTGAATATTGTACGAAGGACTTCGTCTAATAGAATGATGGCATCTTATAAAATATTCATTCGATATGATAATTTGTCCCCTCGCTGCGTCATATAGGGTTACATCTGACAGATTCATAGTTTAGGCAAATTGTGAAGTTTAGTGAATACGATGATGGGACAGCTGGGGGAAGGATTCCCACTGTATTATTACCATGCAAGTTTATTAAATTTTGCACAGAAAGGTTAATTTAATGTGGTATTGATTCATACTTTTATTTATGGATTACGGTTTTATTTAGTTTTTGGCTATGTTTTAGCTTTGGTTGTATAAATGATAGATCATATAATAGAAGTTTCTTAAAAATACTGCATTTTCTATTCCCATTATAAATTACATTACAATAAACAAAATGCTAAGTAATTTGCAAACGAATTTAAAACAATCTTCCTCAAATGGAATACACATCATGAAATGCCACCGGATACAAGAGAACCGTCGCTTTTTAAATTCGTTATCCGCCAATTTCTTGCCCGTAAAAAGTAATCTTGTTACAGAGAAAACTTATTTCATAAAAAGTAGAAGGTAGGGGGTAAACACAAATTAAGCGAAAGGAGGTGAAATTTCAACGGAAGGAGGAAAAAAATGAATTAATAAATGCTCTTTGTAATAGACCGCTTGCGATTGTTACTGCCGTGTAAATTTAAAAAATTACCGAAAGATTCGGAAGTTTTCGTTCCCACCCGCATTTTGGGTTTAAGATAAAAAGTTTTTTAATGTCTTTCTGCGATAATGATTATTTTATTTATGTCACCAGAAGAGAGGTATTTCTTTGTCCTTGCAATAGAATATTTACAACGCAAATACTACTTGGCTGATTTCAAAAATTCTTTAACCATTAAAAAGCTACGTTATCGCCGATTAACATAAGCCATGTTTTTAAATATTTTTGTTTAACGTGGAAGTAGTCGTAAACAACAGCTGTTTTTATATAAGATCAAAAGTCCTTTTACGAATCAAATGTCAAACACAAATGCATCAGGCTTCCCGTTGCGTTCTCGAAAACAGAATTTAATATTTTGTCCGCATAATCGAATCCCGTTGCCTCCCGATCTTGTTTGAGAGAATTAAAAAATATCGCTTCCCGCCAAAAGAGGCCGAAACGTCAACGCAATTTTTGTCTTAATCTGTATTATGAAGAAACCGAGTTGCTTCCGACGTAATAAAATTTTCGCCTGCATCGTACAAAGTTAAGGGAAAAGGTATTTGAAATTAATTTTCGACATGTTTCCCTCCGCTCTGGGAAGTTCTTTTGAATGTCTTTGGCATAATAACGATAAAAGAAAAAAGGGAGCGTTTGGAATATTCCTGTCAATATAGGATTTGAACGTATTTAGTTAAAAATTAATTTGTTATTTGTAACTTGCAATCTTTACCGTTAATATTGTCATTTAAGTAAATGTAAGTTTCAAAATTAAGTGTTACTAAAATTCAAAATCTTCTATTCTATCACAAACGGTCTCTCGTGTAAGTGAGACAAGGAGTCAAACGGCAAATGCCAGTTTATTATACAAAAAACTTCATTCCAATCTTTCTCTTTATAGACAATGCTTAACAACGTTAATATCTCTGATGGCCTAAAAAGCGATACATCACATTTATTGGACAAATATTATCTTCGTAAAATGAAAGCAAAGGGTTTTCATTTCAAAGTCCCGCGTTTGCAATTATACGGAACTGTTAACAAACTGCATTCGTGTTAACTATTTCTCATTAAACTTCAATACATATAGTAAACGAGAAGTGTGAATTTAACAAGCAATTCTATTTAATATTTTAATTAACTGAAGGATCTATAGGTCAGTAAAGAATGTATATCAATGTATTTAAATTTATGGGGTCGGGATCGTAGCGAATGCGATGTCATTAACGAGAGTAGCGTACGCTGCATGCTGCAGGGTGTTTTGAGGCAGGGCGGTGGTTGTTGACTCAGGAGGATTCGCAGGATATTGGCCGCCGCGGGCGCCGCTGCCCTCGCACCGACCATATGCAAGTGGACTTTTTGTTACAACTTTACACAACCAACTGCATTGCCTTTGACGCCCTTTTTGCATACGTAACGATGCACACTTTTGATGTAATCTTTTAATATACTTCTAAAGATTTCTTTGGTACAAATCAGTCTGAAATAAAAAATAATCAATGAAAAAAGTATGCCAAGCACAATTTGAATTCCATTTTACTGCTTGGAATAAAATTTCGACAAGAATATTAAATTCATAATTTTATCAAACGAATTTTATCAGATCGTTTTATCGTTGTAAATTTCCCTTAAAAAATCGTATATTTTTCGTACAACCTGCCTAAGGGTCTACCGGAAACCCGACCGGAAGTGATTCTCGCCGCTTGTCGATGGTACGGAGAGTCGGGCGGACTCTATAATATTTATTTTATACACACTCAGCCATAAATTCTGTGGCCGGTCGCATTTTTTCCCGCCCGCCATGTCCGGTAATAGACAATTTTTCCCGCCATAAACATGTAACAAGACATTTTCGGCCGTGGTGTGGACATGCAAAACCGTTTTATTATTATTCATTCTCACAATAACTAAAACCTTCATTTAAAGATCATCATAGTTGTGATATTTAAGACTAGCTTTCGCCCGCGACTCCGTTCACGTGAAATTAAAAAATAATATAAAACATAGCCTATGTTACTCACTGACAACGTAGCTTTTTAATAGTGAAAGAATTTTTGAAATCGCCCTAGTAGTTTTTGAGTTATTTACAATCAAAGTTTTTCGTCATCATCTTCGTCACCAGCTCTCTATACGTCCCCACCGAGGGGCTCGGAGCCTACCTTAATCAGGGGTGACAAGGCCAAAGTCAACCACGTTGGGCCACTACGGGTTGGTTGACTTCACACATATCTTTGAATTTCTTCGCCGATTTGTGCAGGTTGCATCACGATGTTTTCCTTCACCGTAAGAACGTCGGGTAAATTATGAACGTATGAAAATTCGAAAAATCAAAAATCACATTGGTATACGGCAGGATTCGAACCCAAGACCTGTAGATTACAAGTCCAGTGCTTAAACCACTGATTCTCTTCATAATAATTTAATACTAGTATAGCAGACAGTACGCATAAAATTAATGAATGTTGATTACTAAACGTTAGTTTTCACACTATTCAAGTGTAAGATACAAAATGCTGCTTGTTTTTAAGAGAATGACAGAGAAGTTAGACCAGAAAGTGTTTAAAAAACACTTGCATTGCCGTACTGAATACCTACGCTGGGTGAATCGATAACTGCTTGTTTATTAACTGAACTTTGTAACTGCAAATATTACCAAATCCTTACAAAGGATATATTTAATATACCGTTAAATCAGATCTTACAAATAAAAGACGTCCGTCTGTTCCGATGTCCCGGTCCTATACACACAGCAAACCATTTAATTGGGTTCGAATGTTTGTTTGTACACCCTAACTCGTAACGGTTCGTATTATTATCGTTTAGTCTGTTTGTCCGACCCTACGAGGTCCTACAAGGCTTATCGATAAATTATATTTGCTTACATCCTGAAGCTTTCCGTATATTGTAATCGATTTAATTCGTTTTGTACTAAAGTAAATATTTAAATCTTTTTGTCAAGACAAACCCTTTAAGTGTACACGAGAAACTTGTAACTGCCCTTTTAAATTAAATGTCCATTAAATGTTAGAGTGAACGTAAAAAAATTATTAAAAAAAAAAACTTAGATTGTAATTTCATTAATAGAAAATTAACAGCTTGTCCCAACACTGGAGGATAGAGGCTCAGATAGCTCAAAAATTACGTCACTGTCAGATAGACTATCAAAATCCAATACTTCTATCACATATTTCATACGTTGGATTGTTATCTGTCAATTTACAAGAATTGTAGGACAGAACCTAACTAATGCAATCGACTCTTACATTTTCAAATGTATAAAAATTATCTAATTCATCACTTTCATACTGAATACTGCAATATAACTATGTTACAATATTTCAATGTACAGATATGTTATTTCTGGCAATACGCCACATTGCCAATAAATAGTCCGAATTAATCCTTTTCATGAGAGAAAAGTGGTGGAGTTGAATGAACTGTGGAACAATGCTGAACTCGTACAAATATCTGAGTATATTAAGTGGATCACTGCCAACTTAAGACACTCCTGGTACATATCCAAATGAAGACAGATTAATAACTTATTAACATATGTTAATATAGATTTGTTCTAGTCGACACACATCGCAAAACTTATAAATTATGCTGAACTTTTGGGCTTTATCTTTTTAATAAGTAAAAGCTAGTAAGATTCAAACTAAGCTTTTAGAAATTAACATAATTTACTTAAACAAGTAATTTTTAAAGCTATTTAGAAACTCGCTGATAATTTAGTGACCTTAATTGTATCTCCTAAAATCTAATTTACTGATGGAAAGATATTTTTATGGAATTTTTTATAGATAATGTAAGGTCAATAGATAAAGTAGAAATCGCATTGGATTCTGTTTATCAAGCATTTGTCTTGCTCTAAGCTTGTTTACGATATTTATTCGGGAATAAAACGGAAGTGGATTTTGTTGAGTGAATACTATATCTTTGGAAGTGGATTGGTTATCTTTAGAAATAAACATCTGAATATTGAGATATTAGTGAAAAAAGTTTAATAATTTCGCATTTCTTTTGACCAAAATTATTGTACCAAAATGTAATTAATTAAAAATGTGTCAAACACAATTTAATCAAACGGTTATAAAACTCAATTTATCCATCGAAATGCATTACATTAGCATTTTTATTGCATTTGTGCATTTTTGTTTGCCAAAGCGTCATAGATAGAGCGGACATAAGTTGGCACCAAAATAACTGGATCCGTGCCTTGGATATCTCGACAGCTCTCAAGAATATAGACTGCAATGTCTGCTCTAGTCCGTTGTTTATGCCCCATATTTCTCCACATCCATTCAAATTCAACATTAAAAGACATTAAATCGTAACTATTGGGATGCCAAGAAATCTTTATTGGATAAAATCATGAGTTTTATCTCATGAAAATGTTATCTCTTAAGTAGATTATTTCTTGTGTACAATATATAGTCAATTCGAATTTTAAGCCTAGAAATATAACATACACTTGTACCTATCTTACTAATATTACAAGTACAAGAAGCGAAAGATAGATGTTTGTTACAGTTTGTTGACTAAACTGATCTCGATTTAATCTAGCATAGATGTTGAGGATAGTCTGAAAGAAGAATTAAGCCACTTACTTTTTTTTTGGTAATTTCAACCGCTAGTTTACTCCCAAAACTTCGTTCACCAACCCACACGAGATAAATGATAATTTTCAAAATATAAAATCAGCCTCTAAAATCTAAACAAATAGCAACGTACGCTTACTAAATCAAATAAGGGTCGAGAAGGGGATGAAACGAGCGAGACGTTCCTTTAAAAACATCCCCAGTGGACAAGTACGGCAAATAATTAACCCCCTAATATGATATCTCAGTCATACTTCAGAGGACATGAATCCTAAATAAGGGTCGCTTGTTGGATTTTAGTGAATAAACGTAATTAAGGCGTATTTTCCTCTTTCCTAATAAAAAAAACATACTTCACATATTGCGCAAAATACATTTATATCTTGCGTTTTCTCATTTAATTATATCGTACTAGCTTTCGCCCGCGACTCCGTCCGCGTGGAAATAAATGAATCAAAATCAAGTAGCCAATGTATTCTTCCACACTATCCTCTACGTCAATACCAAATTTCATCGAGATCCATTCAGTCGTTTAGGCTACAAACTAACAAAACATCCAAGTTAGTTACCTAGTGATTCATTAGTATTGGGTTGATCAAAGTTTCAACGGAGTAAAAAGTTACGTTGTTCGGAAACGCATTTCATGAAGTTATTGACCCAAAAATATTAACGAACGGTTAAATGTAGCTGGGAAACCGGCCATTATTCGTTTACTAATCGTATATTTTTCCTGTCAAATTTACGTCAAAATTAATTGGTACATAATATATGCCACACACAAGGGCGTAGTAATTGTGACAGACAGAAAAGGGTTCCTCTAATTATATTCTAAATGCATTACCTATTAATTAAATGGTGCCTATTAATTAGACGTACCCATAGCAGGGTAAAGGATTAATCCATTGGTTCATTTGATTAATTTTGTCACACGATGTGCCACTTAAGATAACCTATACTAATATTATAAAGAGGAAAGATTTGTATTTTTTGTATCTTTGTATTTTTATTTCAATACATACATAACTCAAAAACTACTGGGCCGTTTGTGTTATCAGGAGAATTTAATGTAAAAGCTGAACGAATCTCCATAAAATTTGGCACAGGTTTAGACCATAGTCTAGAAGAACACATAGGCTACATTTTATCTCGGGAATAATTACGGTTCCCGTGGGATTCATTAATTTAGTTTTTTAATGTTTACTCGATCATTTTGCAACGGAGCAACATGTCTTATTGAAATTTATCAAAGATATAAAATAAAGTCTGAAGTACACATAGGATAAAGTTCATCCCCGAGAAATGTCCGGTTCCCGGGGGATACGTAGCTTTTTGATATTTATATAGTACGTATGTTTTCTAATACCACGCGGAAGTCGCGGGCAACAGCTAGTGTAAAATAAAATTGTCCTTTACAGTATTTAAATTGGACTAATAGTTTATAAGATATCGCGAACACAAACAATAGGGGTAACCGAAAAATCAGCTTACAAGCTACCCGGCTTAGAAATTTGTAATCTTGCATCGGTAGATTTCTGTTATTACGTAGATTACAACTAAGTTAATACTTTTGGTAATAGGTTGAAAAAAAGGGCGAACGTAAGTTTTTAACTTTAAAATTTCACGCGGACAAGTCGCGAACAAATCATCTAATATAAGTTAACGATTTTTTAAACAATGGAATTCGGTTTTCACATATTTTATTGATTTCTGACAATATTTTAAATAGCTATCGCTAAGTAATAAACATAGTAAGTAGCTTAGTTGTTTTATGCAAACTCTATGTAGTCAGTCCTGAGTACAAAGTATATACTAGCTGTTGCTCGCGACTTCGCTCATGTTAAATAAGATAATAATAAAAAATATAGCCTATGTTACTCATCGATAAATTACCTTTCTAAAAGTAAAAGATTTTTAAAATCGGCCCAGTAGTTTTTGAGTTATTTCAATACTTCCAATATTTCCTACATTTCCATACATAAATATAAAAATGTGTTATTGTAAAAAAAATCTCTTTATAATATTAGTATTTATATTAAAACTGTGAACTGAACCGCAATGTAAACACATTGTTCCGAGCAAAAGTTATTCCTTAATAAGCCCGATACAGTAAATGTATTTTACACAAACTTTAAGCATCTTACAAAGCGGCTTATGACGAAACTTTTTGAATACTAATAGTACATAATTCACTTTAGTTGTTGAGCATTAAGACCCCTAATGCCTCGACTTAATTCAATAAGGCAACTTCTTTCGGTTCTTACGAAACAAGACGGCATTAAACTGTCGTCTACAAACTCGAATAATTCAACGGCAAATTAAACTCTGATATAATTTATCTACATAAAAGCACTCTAAAATAAAAACATTCGAAAAGTGTTAAAATAAATATACATCTATACTAATATCATAAAGAGGAAAGATTTGTATATTTGTATTTATTGAAAAAACTCAAAAACTACTGGGCCGTTTTCAAAAAATTCTTACACCATTTAAAAGCTACGTTATCACTGAGTAAGACAGGCTATGTTTTTAATTATTTTTGTTGGGACCAAGTCGCGAGCAACTGTTTTATGAATACATTTACGAACAATCTCGTTGATAGAAAGCAATTTATTAGCAAACTTTTGATAGTAAAAACTATACTATAAACTGCAGAGCTAATATTCTTCATATAATAAGCATTGTAAAAACACAACAAAGGCGTCTCAAAACATTTCCCTTATTTACTTCTTTTCGTCCGACAACTTAACGAAGCATTTCATCCACTTAAATTTAATAAAGCATCGAAAAGAATCCTTATGAAATTTTATAATACGTAGAGACGTCAGAAAAATTAGGGTCCCTTACAATGTACTCATGGGATTATAATTCGTTACGGACAATTTCAGCACTTTTAGAAATCCGTATTTTTTATTTCAAAGTACTTTTAAGCTCAAGCTAAGCTAAGCTTTTAAGCTATTGTCATTACAATTTTTTAATTTGCTTATTTATTATGTCTACCAAATTTAAATATTTTTTGGTTAACTTATTCTTTAAATGTATTAACTCTTTACTTGTTTTTTTATAACTTTTGTAATAACAAGAGAAATAACTAATTCATAGTAAAAATATAATTTTGATTTTGAATAATTTAAATGCAGCGTCATTTCCTGAGTCAAGTTAAATGTCGTTTGAGTCTCGGATAACCTGAAATAGTTAAAATTTTGATTGCCCTCCGCGCCAGCTTTGACGTCCGGTAACTTTCAGTAATAAATTCTAAAGGAATCCGATGAAAGGAGTGAGGAAATTAAATTTTCTATTAAGGCAATACGATTTTGTTACTAAAAGTTCAACGGAGATTCCGGAACTACAAAAAGAAATTAATTTTAGTTTTTACGTATTTAAAGACGAAGCATTCTATTTTTTTTTTTATAACATAAGGTGGCAAACGAGCAAGCGGCCACCTAAATCCGCCAAAATGGCGAAGCGACCTCTGCCCATAGACATCCGCAATTGCAGATGCGTTGCCTACCCTTATACGACGGAGGAGGAGACGCATATAAACAGGATATTTCCCCTTCCTATGCATCTCCTCCACCGTCAAATCCACTTCCCCTTCCCATCCTCTCCTAATGAGAAAAGGGTGGTGAAGGGAAAGGGACTTAAATTAGGCCTCCGGCACCACACTCATCAGACGAAACGCGGTATTGCTTCCACTTCACGCCTGTTTTCTGTGTGGTCGTGGTATTACACCGGGCGTGCCGGCCCATTCGTGCGAAGATGTTAAAGCGGGCACTACCACTGTTAAGACTTAAGATTTAAGACTTTACGAGAGATAAGCTTATAAATATGACACAGAAAATCTAAAAGCTGATCACAACCAAACGATATAAACAATACAAACTATTGCACGAAGTAAAACAATAATTATGGGTCCAATAGTGACATAAATAAATATATTTCAAGTAACATGTAATTAAATCATTAAATTATATAAAACCAATTAACACACGACAAACAACACCGATGCAAACTGTTTATACCGACATAAAATATTTTAATAACCCAATTCACTTTGACGATTTGAGGGACTCATTGGACAGCGGGCCGCCATGATTAAATATCCTCCCCCACCTCCCAACGCTTCCGTTCGCCCCTGAAATAGGCTCCGAGAAATTATCCCTAGTTATAGGTAGAAGTTCTGCTGTAATTAAACTTTGTATCAAGTAGTCGTTACGGAAATTAATAGAAAATTTGAACTTTTCATTTAAAACCCTCATAATAAATTAACAGGTCACCTTTAAAAAAGCTTGTAGATATTTCTTAGTAGTTGTCGCCCGTGACTCCATCTAGACTATGCTCTACATCTATGTTGGATATTATGGAAATTCGTTCAACCGTTTAGGAGATACCTTCTAACATCCATACAAATATACAAACATTCGCATTTAAAATATTAGTAAAAAAACCCTCGTGTTATTAGTATGTGGAATCATTTATTTTATACTTGCATATAAGTTAAGTCGCGTCATATCAACACAAGCAATTGTTTTCAATATAATAACACTAGTTAATTATTTAACAAAAACGAAAAATGTAATCCTAAAATTTTAAATCATACTGTATAATCGGGCGGAGTACAGCTGTGAAATTCTGTTAAATTAAACTTTCAATTTCCTTTTTAAAACTTTCTCTGAGCGTTTCAATTTATTCAGTTAAACGTGTAACAGTAGTTTGCGAGGCGAACTCGCTGCGAGAGAATCATTTTCATAGAATCCCAGAGAGCGCGCTCGGAACAAAGAGGTGCTCGACGCAAAACAATGCGAGTTTTACTTTCGACGTTGGAGTTTCACACGGGGAAGTGTCGCAGAGGAGTAGAGCAGTGCAGTACTCCTGTTAGAACACGCAGTGAGACAGAACAGTACTGTTTCATAGCAAGAGTGCGTACCAAAATGTTCTGCCTTCGTGTAACAAAACGGAACTTTCCAGAACTCGACTATTCAAGAAGCATGATAATTATGTTATCATGTGACTGAGCCCTGTTACTGTACGTCTTTTGTTATGAAACGTCTCTTAAATTCTTTAATACGTTGTTGAGATAAGTTTTACGTTGAAGTTTGTTTCACGAAGGTTTTACAGTCCTAAATACCAGTAAGGAAAAGCAGAATAACGTATTCGTCGTATTTTTTCGTAAATTGTTAATTGTATATAGTCCCTTAATAAATTAATTGACTTATACCCGCAGTAAGTCGTTAAGAAGAATAAATTGTTGCAATTTTTCCCCACAATAAATAAAAGGATTAATATTAAGGGGCAATAACTACCCCCGAACATCCATTTTGTCCCTCGCCTCGGTCATTAAATCTTTTTCAACCCTTTACGACGTCACATCCAAATCTTAGTCCCGGGACACGGCGAAATTAAAAATAATACCACCCTTGAGCGGCTTAAAGCACTTCCTCGGGTCCTTTATGTACTTAATCAGTTGAAATATTTAATTACTGAGACTTACGCTGCGCCTGTCAGTCGACATTCAACCCTTTTTAGTGGTCCAAGTTACAAGAACATTGTCAATCAACTGTTCCTACATTAATAATCTAACTACAATTTTTAGAATATACCACCTAAGTTCCAATGAATTGTGTCAAAATATTATTACTGATTTGTGTAAATGACCGAAGTTTTTTTTGTCAAAAATTGTAAACACTTTAGAGTAAACCTTATGTTTATCTTTTCGCTTATATCTTAAACCGAGTCGTTTGTCACAGAGGTGGCGCTATTTCATTCAACTTGTGTATCTTCCCTAATCGTTGGTTTAGTGTTTTTTTGTACAAGTTTTTTTCAAGTCTGTATAGAGCTTATAATTTTATCTAGATTTATGTTGTTTAATATTTTACAAACCTCTGTATATTTAGTTACTGGAAATGTAAGGCTTTAAATTATCCTTATAGTTCTCGGTCCTTTACTTGTTAAACTTAAGAACAACTTATAACAAAGGACAACTAACAGAACAATAAACAAAAGCGAACTTGAACGGCGTAGAACTAATTTATTCTTCGGACATTCGCAGTGTAATATCTGAGTACTAACTAGAATAAGTTTATCACTCGATTTTCTACAATAGTAATTACTAGCTTTCGCCAGCGACTACGTCCGCGTGGAATTAAAAAAACAAAAGTAGTAGCCCATTCTTCCAGACTATCCTATACATTTGTACCAAATTTCATCGAGATCCGTTCAACCTTTTAGGGTACAAACTCTAACAAACATCCATCCATCTAAACTTTCGCATTTATAATATTAGTAAGATTAGAATGCATAAACTCATACAAGTAAAATGGTGTCACCATAAATATACATAAATATACATTAAAATTTCATTTGTATTACTATACTCTTTTACACTTAACAAATCAACAACGTTGTATTTAGCAATGTAAATCTACGTAAAATCATTATCACAATTTGACGTAGTTGTCGAAAAAAGATGAATTTCATTTACAAGTCAATGTACTGCATAAAGTGCCAATTAATAACATGACTTGCTGAAACTAACAAAAACACATTAACAATTCATTAAGTCACACGGAAACACGAACACAAACGAATTTAACCTCTCACTATGCTTTATAACACGTAATAATGTTTGTTGTTAACTTTGTTTGTTTGTATACTATAATTTTATAGGACTCAATAAAATCTCAAATTATTTTAATACGATATTCAGCACGATTTTGAATTAATTCAGCGATAGAACTTTGTATGTTGAAATTCAGTTTTGCTTAACTAATTAACTTAAACTTTAATAAACGGCAATTTAACCAATCCCTTAGTGAAGATATTTCATAATAAATCTACATTATAACTTTCACTAACCAAAAATGAAAATAACGCACCTATAATTATAATGCAAGTCATTTCTAAGCAATAAAATAAATCCTTTTATACACAACTAAATAGAAATGTATAACATAAACAAACGTATTTTAATTTGAATAATGTCATTAATTTTTTTTTTTCATTCTTAATAGTGAAATTATTCAGAATATCTTACCAAAATTATTGATGTCTGACGGTCTACGATGAAGCTAGCGTGTCAATACACTCTAACGCAACCTAATTCGGAGCGGAGCCGGGGCGGGCGCAATATCGCAAACGAGTTTTATGAGTTAATCACTACCTTTGAAGTTTGACGGATGGGGAGTATTTATTGGTTCCATCACGATATGTGGTCGCTGCAGCTACTGAAGTAACTTTTGTCTTAGGGTTGGTACATGTAACAATCTCGATCAATTCGTAAATTGAATAATATCGAAACACATCCCTAATCTGATCTCTAATTTTTAAGAAAACTTTACTTTACTTAAATGTTATTTTAAAGTTCTTTCAAACAACATTTCAAATTAATAATTTTTTTTAATATAACCTGGAAACATATATTTATTTATTATAAGAAATACGCGAGTTTTTTTATTGTAATGCGATAAAATATAGCCCTATGATCGACAGTAGCAACTTTAAATAAACGACTTATCCATAGTAAAATTCAATACGACAGCCCGCGAGGCGTTCCGTTTTACGTCGCCATCACGTCGATCGTCCAAAAATAGTTTCCGTGACGGTTACCAAATGAAAGCGACATAAAAACGGAACGCATAATAACATCGAACGTAACTCATGGGATAGTCCCGTAGAGCTTTTACGTAAATATCGATGTGGGTCTCCACTTCTGGCGGAGACAAAGAATTCAACTATTATTTTCACCAGACAAGAAGAAAACGAGGAATTATATAATGTTTCAGATCACAATTTATAAATAAATTTTATTTCAATGATTTTATGTACTAGCACTTCTAATGTTTTTTTAATAGAAAAAATGCTAGAAGATTCTAGAATGTCTACTTTTCATAGGCTGCAGTACTAGACAAATTGTTATCCCAGTCAATGACGTAGACTAAACTTTTGTTTTCCGCTCCGCCGACAGTGATGCCATACCCTTTGTAAATCCGCGTGAAAACGGCGTCAGTTTATACTCTCATAAAGCATAAAGGGAGAAACGTAATGATTTTTTATTCGCGGTATCGGAATCTATGCGACACTGTGTTGCGTTTAAGGCGTTTATTTTTATTATTATACGTTTCTTTCGTGACTTCATTGTTTCCAGTTAGTTTATAAGTCTATTCTTCGTATCTTTACAGTCATAAGGCACACAAATTGTACATACTTTTATGTAGACAAGATATATGCACTGTTCATTCAATTGTGTTTGTTCACTTGCCAAGATTCAGCTAATAATGTCGTTGGAATGTTAGAGAATAAAAATAATTCACGATCTTGTATTGACAATAGTAGTAGATAGCGGAAAGATGGATAAGTGGTTTATTAATAAAGCGAAGTTTAAATTTGAAGCGGTAACTTTTTCTTACACTTTACGACTTTTTTGCATTTATCATTTAGGAACGAAAAAAGCTTTCTATTTATAGCTTTTTAAGTTACATATAAGTAACGTTATTATCACACATTCAATCTGTAAAATATTGAATGGAATGAATCTGAAATACCGAGTTCTTGCCGAGGAATTGCCATTAAATCTGCTTATATTACTTAATACGGCATGTAGGGCGCGAGTTAAACGTAAAACCTTTATTACAATTGGAGGCACATTTATTTTCAATAGCTACAAACAAACTTGCACTCTTAAATTTAAGAAATAAAGGTGTGTTTTGAATGCGTAAGAAACACTTAAAATATAGAACACGAACTTTATAACGAGGAAGCTTTTATGACGTCATCAAAACATTTAAACCTGCGACTCGGGTTTTCTCGACTTTCTGTAACAGATCTGAAGTCCCGCAAATTTTTTGCTGTTGTAAAATTGATTGTCATTTGAATTTGAACTCTACACCTTGGTGTTACGATCTATGTTGTTCGGCTTTAGGATATTTTGTTATCGTTATTACGCTGGATTAAATAATCGTAAAAATATAAGAGTTATATCCGAGATTTAAGTAAATTATGAATGAAAAGCATTATCATGTTTACCTAATTCTGATGTCTTTTCTTTTGTAATAAAGCATTTGAGAAATAAAGGTAATTTAAATTTTAATAATTTAAATTCCCGCCATTTCCAGTTTGTGTTTTCTCGTTCATTGCATTGTCACTATTTAAGTGTGACGTAAAAGTTGTATATATGGTCTAGTCCTAACATTATTACAAAGAATTATTAAAAAGTCAGACGAAAGAACTTTACTTAAAGGTTCAGTGTTGGCAAAACACTTTCAGTATACATATGCAGTGAATTAGGAAGAAGTTTCCCGTCAAAATAATATATTGCAGTGGAAATAAACGTCTCACCTGACGCGTGGGGAGCGATTTACACAATTTTGCCCATTCACACACAGAAAATACGTATTACTGTTACACAGCTGTGGTAATAAATGGACATAGTATGTTTTTTCCTTAACAAGTAATTCTTCAGTATCAAGAGGCTTGGTGTTGTTTAAAAGTGAAGTAATAACGACAATCAGTCAAGGATACTAAATTTACTGACTAAGCACACACTTTGATTAAATTTGAGTCACTTACTTAGTCACCATATAAAATGGGATTCAAATTAGACAAAGAATCGTTTACTTGCAAAATTCAATAAATAGTTAACTACAGTTCTTTGTGTATAATTACAATTTTACTAGTTGAAAACTCTTTATACAACTTTTAAAATACCTAAATAATTTATAATACGTATAATTCAGTTACTGTATACGTTTATGCCATATCCACGTGCGTAGTTACTTTCCTAGCTTCGTGGCATTACGTCCGCATATTATTGGAAGCAGTGATATATCAGCTAGCGTAGGAGGGTCTCAATGATCAGCACATGTGGAGACATCTTTTACAACGCAAGGTGATTGGCAGGGGATTATTGTTATTGATATAAATTCCCCTGTCTGTCTGTGCTTTACAATTTTTTGTTACATCTCTCTTTTAAGAAATACAGGTAAGAGGTTCTACGCCGTAGCACGTGCTACGAAACGCGTAGCTTGGTACGAATCTGAATTTTACGCAAAACATTGTCTTGAAAATGGAATGTGTTTTTCATACTAAAGATACAATCTTACTAATATTATACATTTGTAAGTTTAGATGGATGGTTGTTTGTTAGGGTTTGGAGCCTAAACGGCCGAACGGATTTCTATGAAATTTGGAACAGATGTAGAGAATAGTCTGGAAGAACAGATAGACTACTCACTTTTGATTTTTTAATTCCACGCAGACGGACTCGCGGGCGAAAGCTAGTAAAATTTATAAATTTCAATATTTTTCGGTAGCTTACTATTTTCATTTTCGTATTTTTAATTCAGGGAATTTCTCAAAAGATTACGAGTTGATTTTTTAAAGAGCGATCCCGTACTCGAAGCTACTCGAGACAAGCGCTCGAACATTGTTGTAAGCCCCGCGAGCTATTGTAAGTCGAGCCTTTTGACCCCAATCTATTGTTGTTGAAGTTAAAAGGCTTCTATAGAAATGAGCGCGAAAAGTCTAAAGTTGCCTTGCGAGGTATGAAAACGTTATCCTGTCGGGGCTATATATCATAAAAGAACAATGACGTTACTGCATTGACACAAAGCTTTTTAATGGATTGCGTGAGAGCTTTTATGTTGTCTATTTTCAAAGGTAATGTAATTTATAGTTCTTAAATATTACTTAAATTATGAAATTGAATGCTTAAGTTATGTAATAATTTATTTATCGATGACTTTCAATAACCTTGGTGCTGGCGCTAGTGGTGGAGAAATTGAGAAGCTAAAGGTTGTTGGCGACATGAACCAAAAAGTGTTAAGAATTAATGTGGATGACTACAAAAGAAGAAGACCGAAGAAATTATGGATGGATTGTTTGAAAGATGATATACATAAGAAGGGAGTGGATTCAGATATGACAGCTGATAGATATGATGGAATAGCAACACATACTGTGCGGATATTCCGTAAGGGATAAGGACAAGTTGATGATGATTTTCAATAATTTTATCATTTAGAAAATAAAGGCATTGGGAAAGTTATTACCTAACAAAAAACAATAACAAACCAGAGAATTATTTTTATCAACATTAAAAAATTTTTTTATTATATATTTACTTTAAGGTTTCACCATACTTCAATTCTAAAACCAGCACATGTAGCCTCACAAAGTTAGCAGCCAGACGCTCGTGACGTAAGCGATGATAGATGAAAGCCTGACGAGGCGAGGGGTGGGGGGTGTAATTTACATAAATAACCTCTAATGGCCCCACCAGGCGCATTAACCGGAAGACTAAGACGTTAATCCAATCCTGGAGAATTGAGTGATGGGTTTATAATTTGGTAGAACCAGGGCCAAGGAATAGTCAAATTCAATTGAAATGAGAAATTATAACAAACTTGATAATTTTATATTTATAAGGTGCGATCGAAGACTTAATAACAGACACTAAAACTCACCAAACTAAATCCACTAATAACAAACACCGTTGGCAGTCGATCATATGAATAAATTTAATTTCTCATCTCTCAATAGAGAACGCAATAATTCAAGTATATTTTATTTACAAAAAAATTATATATCAATTATCAAATATCATTAAATAAACAATATTTTGAAGTTATTTTTTAATAATCAACATCTGTATTTATAAACTAATGATATTAAAAGGAAAGATTTGTATAATTAAAATAACATTCAAAGTAAGACGGTCTCGCCACAGCGCCATCTATTAGGACGGAGTGAAAACGACGCCAACAACTGGGTCGATTTCAAAAATTCTTTGACAATAAAAAAGCTACATTATCACTAAGTAACATAGGCTATGCTTTTGTATTGTTTATAATTTTACGCGGAAGAAGTCAGAGAAGCGAAGAAGTATCTTAATAAAGATATCAAGAATCTTAAATAAATTCCACGTATAAAATACAGTCGTGCTACTATTATCTAACATTCAGTGCAAGAGAAACGTCGACATTCAAACAAATCACACTTCAATTCAACTTCGTAAATATTTCAAGAAATTGAGGAATAACTCTCACAGTTCAGCGTGCGTTACTCTAATGAAAACAGTTACCCAGAAAAGGTTCATTTCGAGACGAATGTGAACAAATTTCCTAAAGTAATACACATTCAACTAAGCGCTGTGACATCACACGTTCCTCTCATTACCGTCGAAAATCCTTCGAGAACTTTCTAACAAAGATGGCGCCCTTGTTTTAATTCCCGCCAAATAACTCGTGGATACAGCTATAAAACATATTAGGATAACGACAGTACGTGCTCTAAAATTTAATAAGAGTCGGTGTGCGATCATCTGGTAAAATGCGTACAGCGTATTTTAGCTGTAAAGTACTGTAATGTAGTTTTTGTCGTGTCTCATTTTAATTTATACCGAAATTCAAGTAAGTACGTCCTACATCCATCTTACTATTATTATAAATGCGGAAGTTTGGATGTTTGTAAGAGTTGGTAGGTTAAAGCAGTACGGTTCTCGATATTTAGCATAGATGTAGAGGATAGTCTGGAAGATCGCAAAGGCTACTTGTTTTTGATTTTTATTCAATACGAACAGAGTCGCGGGAGACAGCTAATAAGATAATAAAGACAGAGATATAACTCATATTATTAAACAAATTATAGTGGTTAAATAAATTAATTTGTACCTTATAAAATATATTTGACAAGGAACAAATGTTTATTATGTGAACACCAAAACTGTGCTTCGATTCAAACACAAAATTTCGTAAGTAAACGATCAAAGTTCTCACTAAGGGAACTAATGTTACCTGAAGACGGTTTAACTGCTAAAGTATTTGGAAAGATTACAAGAGGCCATTCACCCCGACGATAACTGCGCTGTATTTATTTGCCTCCGACAAACTTTTCCACGGTTTTTGATCTCTCGACCTAATTTCAAACAAGTCACAGTTTTATTGTTTTATCAATACTTGTTCCGAACAGTGCAGTACTATTTACCCTTAAAAAAATATATTTTTCTATGAGTTTAACAATAAATAGCATAATTACAGCACTCTTTAAAATCAAATAGATATGATTATACTCAAAGATTCTGAATTATCGAACGAAATAATCATACTAATATTATAAATGCGTAAGTTTAGATGGATGAACATTTGTTAGAGTTTGTAGCCTAAACGGCCTAACGCATTTCGATGAAATTTGGCTCAGATGTAGAGGATAGTCTGGAAGAACACTGGGCTACTCGCTTTTTTTGTTCAATTCCACGCGGTCGTAGTCGCGGGCGAAAACTAGTAAAAAACATTTTTTTAAAGTCTAGAAACGTACTGTAAAGCCTCATTTAAACACGGAATGAAGTTGGTAATGAAGCGGCCATACATCATGTGCAGGATTAATCCGAGCGTTTAACTCAATCCGAGCGCTTATGGAAATGATCTAAACGTAGTTCCAACTTGAATTTCCACAGCACGGCTGTAAATTAAACCGTTTAATTTATGATAACTTTTCCCTTTACTTAGGAAAACTGTTACATGTAAGCAACTTGAACATATTTATAAAGGTATCAAATGTTAACATTATTAATAAAACATTTTAACAGTGGTAGTGCCCGCTTTAACATCTTAGCACTGCAGGGCCGGCACGCCCCCAGTAATACCACGACCACACGGAAGACAGGCGTGAAATTGAAGCAATTCCGTGTTTCGTCTGATGAGTGTGGTGCCGGAGGCCTAATTTAAGTCCCTTTCTCTTTACCATCGTTTTCTGATAAGGAAAGGTTGGGAAGGGGAAGTGGATTTGACGGTGGAGGAGATGCATAGGAAGGGGAAATGTCCTCTTTATGTGCGTCTCCTCCTCTGTCGTTTAAGGGTAGGCAACGCATCTGCAATTGTGGATGTCTATGAGCAGCAGTCGTTTCGCCATTTTGGCGGTTTTAGGTGGCCGCTTTCTCGTTCGCCAATAGCCTAATGGTCTGAGGTACAGACATGCGGTCGAGGGTTCGAATCCCGCCATTCGGGAATTGTGAACCATATCCTAGCACAACAACAGTAAATGTTTCCTATAACTTACAAGAATTTAAGAAAGAATTTTTTTTCACAGCATTGTAATAATAATAAAAGAGGTTTTATGTACATTTTTCTTTTCACAATCGTGTCCCACTCGATATCATTTCGTTAAATAACGGTACTCATCAATAACGAATGTATCTACCGCGTAGTTTATCCCTGGATTAAGCTGAACGGTCGAGGCTCGCACCTGGGGCATTACCCACATCTGGCCGGTCGCAATATCGCCCACCGGTCGCCCGATATCGCCCGCTATTAGCTATTAGCACGCTAATAGCGTAAATAGCCGACCGCTAACGTTATATCAGCTAATTTATAGAGATTGTAACACTTGGAACCGATCGCTTATTATAAGGATTTGACAAGTCTTGCCTTAATCTTAAGTATAAATCGAAAATGAATAAGTAATCAATAAAAAGTCAAGTCAAGTTAAAGATAAACTTGTAACTTGAATTGAATAACAATAACTCAATGGTTTGGCTCAGTGATTTAAGCACTTGACTTGTAATCTACAGGTCTTGGGTTCGAATCCCGCCATGTACGAATGTGATTTTCGATTTTTTCAAATTTTCATATGTACATAATTTACCCGACGTTCTTACGGTGAAGGAAAACATCGTGATGCCTACACATATCGGCGAAGAAATTCAAAGATATGTGTGAAGTCAACCAATCCGCAGTGGGTCAGCGTGGTTGACTATGGCCTAGTCACTCTTACTTTTAGGGAAAGTTTCGAGCCCCTCGGAACTCATTGAATTAACCGATATTCGTTTGTTTCTACTGGCCAGTGTTATTTTCTTTTTTATTGAGAGTAAAAATTAAACACGTTCAAGTTGTATTGAAACACTTTAATGTCACATCAATTTCCACCAGCGAGCGTCGAGTCAGCTCGTTGAAGTACGTTTAAAGCAAACGGAAACAGGGTTGGGTCATATTTATAGCGGGTTAAGGTAAAGCGTTTCATTCCATATAAAGCTATAATTTATCTATCTTAGTAATAATTATTTAACATCATCATTTGATCATCATTTTATTTTTACTATCATACAAAAAATAACTAATATTCGGCAAATATTAACCCTGTTATTTTAAATAAATATGAAGACACATAAAATGTGAAAATTATTGCATTATTGACTACACAAACAAGCTTGTTAATAACACAGTAATATCTGACACCCGCTTACAGTTGCACTCCGCCATCCTCAAGCCTCGTGTTCGAGTGGCTCAGCGAATGGCCCGACTAAAAGCGTCCTTTATGTCACGAAATGGATTTACACTTGTTTCAATGCAGTGTTTGCCACTTATTGTATTGATGTTATTTACACTCATAATTACATGTTAGAATGTCTTTATTTTTATGTAGCTTTTATAAAAAACTTAGCAGTTTTTAAATCAATCTCTCACATTTATTTAGTGAATAGATTAATAACCAACGCAAAAATGTTGTTAAGATGTTTGTAATCTTTTTTCTATGCTTTTTGTGAATTTTCAACTCTTTATCGCATCTGTTATTCTGTATTGAAGACTAACTTTTACCCGCGATTTAGTCTGCGTGAAATTAAAGAAACAAAAGTGAATAGCCTACGAGATCTTCCAGACTATCCTCTACATCCATGCCAAATTTGTTTTAGATTCGTTCAGCAGTTTAGGTTACAAACTCTAACAAACATCCATCCATCCATCTAAACTTTCGCATGTATAATATTAGTTAGAGAAGATGTCCATAGCTGTCATGAATCACTACGGTGTTTCCGCCGTTTTTGTTAACCTTTCTCTTATATGAACGTTAATTAATTTTATTAACAACTTTACTTATATGTATGTGTGCTATACGTGGACATTTACTTAATCAAGTTTATACCAGATACTAAACTTAACTTGTTAAGTAACTAAAACATAAACTGTTGCTTATGAGTGTACAGAAGGGACACGGGTGTGTGTACTCTACCTGGATAATCAAATAATTAACTCTATCTTCGTATAGCATACGCCTCGTGTATTCCCGACCCTTGGACCTCAGACCTCTTGTTATCAGACCTCTGATAATAGGTCTGAGTGAGAGAGAAAGATTGATGCTGATGGTATTTATTAATTTTACAAGAGCGTTTTTCAAGAAAACCACGATGATTTTTAGAAATTATTGACCGACTTCCCAAAAGAAGGAGTTACTCAATTCGTTTGTTTTTTTTATGTCTTATAGTAACTTATGTTGTATACTATGATATATCTATCTTATGTCTTACTAATATTATAAATGCGAAAGTTTAGATGGATGGATGTTTGTTAAAGTTTGTAGTCTAAACTGCTGAATGGTTATCTATAAAATTTAGTATAGGTGAAAAGGAAAGTCTGGAAGAACATATAGACTACTTACATTTATTTTTTTAATTCCACGCGTAACTGGGGGCGAAAGCTAGTATTATGCTATTAATAAAATATTATTTGTAAATGTTAAATGAAGGGAAATTTGTATTGTCTTGTTTTCGTACATTAAATAAAGAAGAGTTTGACTTTCATAACAATTTCCAATATGACATCAAATGGTAGACTAAATTCGAAATTTTGATATTTCCACTTTGCCAATTTCACACACATTTTCCCTTAGAGTAAACATCTCAGGTGTGTCTCGACCCACTTATCCAATGTATTAAAAATTTAGACTTCACGAACTTGCACCCTTAGTTCTCACGTCCGGGAGTTGCGGTGCCAACGAACAGCCTTCTCGTAAATTATGCGAAGAGATGGAAATTGCTTTTTCAAAGATAAAGGCACCTGTCAGTCTTTTTAATAAATAATACTTTGGTTTCTTTTATAAAACATTTTTTAATGAAAATAATTCGTCACCAAAAAAAGCATTTTAAAAAACAATCAGACCGGACCCTCTTAAATCATTCAGTATTTAACCAGATGTTTAAGCCAGCATTAGCATAAACGACGAAATCATTTGCCATTATCCCCTGCAGGCTACCAACACTAGCTTGGAAATTAATACCATTGCGTTAGCCGGTTTACGTTCCACCTACAACGTTTAGGCTAATTTGTGGACTGAAATGCTCCATTTTAGAAGCAGTAAGCGATTCAATTATACATCACGTGTGTTACGTATGAAGTATGTTAATAAAATAAGATAGTAAATTGGACAACATAACGAATTTTACGTTTGCTCCATGCTTATTCTTTGACAACTGTCATAATATTCTCTCAAGATAACCTCATTAAAGCAAGCAATAGAAAATGTCAATAACACATATAATTTACTCTCTTTGGTATAATTATTTGGTACAATAATCTCTTACAAATAGAATAGATTAAAACTAAAGTTGTTTAATTGAATTTATTGGCAATATATTTCGTATTGGAGTTGAACGTGTCTAATCTATGATCTGTTGACCACGCCCACAGTCATAGATTAGACGACCGTCAAATGCAGTAGGCACAGGTTTTAATAGTTGAATTTATGGTCGTTCATCTGCCCTAAGGTCGGCTATGAGGTGATTTGCGATGGCGGGAACGTGAGGGACGCCATATTGGAATGCAATGCTAGCTATCAATTATATTTTGTTTTGTCTGGTAACACCAATGAGAAGATGCGTACTGTTTTAAATAGTTGCAGAAATATTTTGTCTTTCATGTTTCATTAATACCTAAATCACTTTCACTTTTCGTGATCAGTTATTTTTATAGTAAAAGAACATTTAAATACAAATAATTTCTCTAGCAAACTTTGTATCATAAGTAGTTAGTAGTTCCAAGTTGCCCAAACTCACCCTGATTGTCTGATTGCAAATAAATTCGTCAAAAAAGACTACCGAACTATCACAGGGCTCCGTCAAACAGTCCGGTCGATACGTTTCCGTGACTTAAGGCAGTAAAACGATGTTACGAAAAAAAAACCAACGTCCGTACAAAAGAAGTTAACATTAAATTATACCGTAATAAATGCCGCAGGGCTATCGACCCTCATAACAAAAATTATTCTCCTAGATTTTCCACGTGGGAAATTTGCGAAGGTGTTCCCCGACTGAATTATGAACGCCCTTAGGTGTATGATTAAAAATATTTTCTGCCAATAAATCGTTAAAGGATAGGCTGTGGATCGAAAAATAAAATTTATCAACCATGGTCCTTCGATAACACAATACCTGTTTAATATTTTTCTAACATATAACAAAACTAGCTTATATATATAGTAAAACTAGCTTTTGCCCTGTCTGTCCGAGTAGGATTAAAAAAAAAAACAAAGGTAACCTATGTGTTCTTCCACACTATGCTCTACGACAATGCCAATTTTCATAGAGTTCAGCAGATTTGAAAGAGCTATCTATCTAAACTTTCCCATTTTAAATATTAGTAAGATTACTGATTAAATAGAAAACATTTTTTAAAAACCTCACTATTTTATTACGGTTTCTCTATTTTAAAGAAATTCTAACCTAACTTTGATATCTTTTCAAATATTTAATAAGATAAATCGCATGAAATACAAACTAGAGGAAAAACTTTAACGTATTTTACTTTCAAATCGAGAAAAGAATATTATTTCTATTCTAATTTTTAAACTCGATCAGAAACCGTATCGGCGCCATATTGAAAAAAAACAAATTGCGTCCATAGACTTGGAAACTCCATTCGGAGTTATTGAAAAAGTTCATTCATTCGTTCACAAGCTCATTGGAATCAATTTTGCGATTACGTTATCTAAAATTGACATTCTTAGAGTTAATTCGTAACACATTTGCTATATAAGGGACCTGTCCCACCAAATTGTCTGATAACAATCCAACTTTGTCTGACAGTGGCGTCATTTTTAAGACATCTGATGCAGCCAGTGATGGTACAGATCCTAAACAACACATTTTTGAACATTCGGTATGTATCATTTTTTAATTGTCAAGTAAAAAATCTATCGTTAAATGCCACGCTACAAAATCACAAAATGCATTTAAAAAATCATTTAGTCAGATTTCTCCCACAGTCTTCAGTAAAGGACTCTCACAACAATTATTCTAATTGTCTTCCCTCATTAGTAAAATTTAACTCCGTACGAAACCTTAAAGCTATTTCTGGCCATAATCAAGTCAATAACATTTTCTTAAATACTGTAATCTGAACTTTCAACGGTGTTAATAATTAAAGAGGGTAGAATCATCACAGGCGTGGAGTTTTCCTTCCGCAGTTATCTTTTAAGCCGACTGAGCGGGACTCCCCGCTTTGTGGTTTAAAGTGAAACGGGGATTTAATAAATTAAGAAATGAACCATAGACATTTATAATGTTTTGTTTTATGTAAACAAGTCTCATAAAAGACTTTACTTTATGATATATTTCGTAGTTAAAAGTAAGGTCTAATTTTAACTCTTGGTGGCTGAGCTGTTTTTATTATTGCTCTGACATGGTTACATTTAGAAAGATAACAGCTCATAGCATAATTTATTCGTTATTATACAAGAAGATTTAGGGAGGCTGTAAACTACACTCATTTTGCCTTTATTAACACTCCAAAGCTATCAACAGTGTACAAACACGTCAACTGATGCACGATTGACACAATGACAGCGTAGTAACGAATGACGACGGTCGCTAATGATGTGTGAAGTATGGATGACTTATCTCTATCTTTCAGACACACTCTTGATACTAAAGTATTGTTAAATTAAGGATTATTAATTGATTACTAAGAGATACTCTCAGTGGAGATTTCTTATACTAATTCGACATTAATTCATCTCTGTATCTGTGTGAATTTAGAAGTAAATTAAATGATTATGCACTTACATACATCCTTAACACAATGTTAGGTTGAATGTTAATGTTACGTTCTATTACGTATTTCTATTTGGAGCAATTAACCTCTCTCCATCTTCAAACATCCGTTTATATTTAATCTCTATTCTACTGAGATAATCCCTATCTTCTTTTTTAATTTCTTCCTCTTGAAAGGATACTTTTTTCTAAACACAATAAGCCCGCTAGCAACAAAAGGCGGAATGATCTTCCAAGTACTTCATTACAGGACGGATCAAAATGGCGGCGGCCGAATCCTCCGAATAATCCATGCAAACAGATTTGCATATTTTGTATCGCGAAAAGACTGCGTTTACTAACTCTGGGAATTCTATTTCATCACACAAAGGCAAAACGGTTTCTACAACACACGGTTTTAATTTCGTAAACAAAACAATGATTCTTACGCTATTCAAATTGGTCTCTTCTTTCATGTTATGGTTTACTAAAAGGTCTTTAAATTTAGGTAAACTTGCAATAAAATGTAAAAATGTACCACATTACCACATTGAAATTTTTTTAATACTAGCTTTCGCTCCCGACTCCGTCCGTTATTGAAAAAACAAAAGCAAGTAAGTCTATGTGTTCGTCCAGACTATTTTCTAGATCTATGCCAAATTTCATCAAGATCCGTTCAGCAGTTTAAGCTACAAACTCTAACAAACATCCATCTAAACTTCCACATTTAGAATATTAGTATGAAGTATGATAATGTAATGATTATTAAATTTAATTTATTTTTTCAGAATGGAGGAGACAGTTCGATCTCTGCTTCAATACAAGAGCCGCGTGGAAATTCTGAAGCAAGAGAAAGCATCTTTGTCATCAGCTCTAGAGGTGAGTTATATACAATAACAATTATATTCATACACTATTCGCTTCCTTTAGTTTTTTCTACATTTTCACACTCATTTATCTATTTTGAACCAATCACAAAACGTATTAGACAATTCGTTTGAATTTTTAAATCAACTTCGTTCTCATCTGTCTGTTCTAAAAATCTTGAGGTACTGATACGCTCTTAAAAATAATTAAATTATTGAGCAAATGTTAGATTCCAGTTTAATAACGATACTAGAAATAGATAGTAGTTAATTTTCACTGATAGTAATCTATACTATTATAATAAAGCGTAAACACACACTTCTTTGTTGCCTAAGATGTCAGCAATTACAGCATATTTTTGAATAATTCTTTCTTTAATAAAAAGCCCTACA
This sequence comes from Papilio polytes, assembly GCF_000836215.1. Classification (NCBI taxonomy): domain Eukaryota; kingdom Metazoa; phylum Arthropoda; class Insecta; order Lepidoptera; family Papilionidae; genus Papilio; species Papilio polytes. Next base: position 1,351,353 of record NW_013524934.1, read on the forward strand.
CTTACGTCACGCTTTAGACTATATATTTTCATGCCATTAAACTTAGTAGGTAAATATTTTGGATAAAAACCCTAATGTGGGAAAGAGACCATAAGTTGCTGCAAACATTAAGGAAGCAAGGTTGACATGGTTTGTTATCATGTCATGTCATTTTGACATTTGCAATTGAATTTGACAAATGTAATGAATAAAACAATTTTCATAATTTCATACGAATGAAGTCGCACGGGAACAGCTAGTTGGATATACGATAGTACTGTAAACGGTAATAGGGTCCCCAACTTGTCTACTCGTTTGGTGACATTAAAGAGCATTTATCGTGGCAGAGGGGGACAGGCGATCATTTTTGGATTATAACTGCCCCTGCAGATAGAGGAATTAATTTGCGAAAGTACCCATCAAAAACCAATATAAGTAGACCTTCAAATCTCCAAAGAGCAACCCCGTTTTCTTCCTATTTCGTTTGACAGTTGGGAGGGTGTAAGGGTCATTTTAATCTGGTCTGTTCATAACTGGACGTTCTTTGAAGGATTATGAACGACGGCGTGTGTTTGAAAGGGGGTGCGATGTTTTTGCGTAATGGTTCGGTCATTTTCTTATTACGAAGTGGTACTTAAGTACGCTGTATGGTGGGAGGAAAGCCGATTAGACCCCCAAATACAGAGAGCTAGAATTAGGGGAAATTATTTTATCTTACAATTTGTCTTGAAAAATGCTAGTAAGTCTTGGATATACGATAAAAATTATGTACAAATAAATAACCCTCGAATGCTTTTGACAATAAGGAAATTCTTAGAGCTGATATTAAATAGGGACATGTACACAATAGGAGGTAGGCAGGTATCATTCAACAGTGACGGGAAATGGAAAAATCAAAATTCGTTCGCGTTCGCCATTCAAATTTGTAGATAACGTTGACGTTGATATGAGGGGAACGAACAAAGAAGCAGCAGACGACGGACATGAAAATACCAAACGAAATACCACTGAAATACCAGTTTTAGAAACAGAGATGTTTGAATATTCTGCCAATCACAAAATTGCAACATGCTTTATCATATTAATAATGCAAAGGTTTGGATGGATGTTTAGATGTTTGTTAAAGGTATCTCCTAAACGGCTGAATGGGCTGATGTTTGGTATAATGTTTATTTTATATCCGGGCGGAGAGTCGCGGGACAAAGCTAGTAATTGATAATTAGGTTTTATCTTTTATTTAATGCTTTTGGAATTACAACCTAGACAAGTTTCGATTATTCTATATTTTTTTTCTGAAATATGAATCAATTGATATCCATTCTATTACCTATACAAATACTGGACATTTGTCTAAAAGGGATACGCAATACGAACAGTCCCTAGAATTCAAAAGAATCTATCTAACTTCTCTGCACGTTAGGGAGCGGAAGAAATACGTCAGTTTAATGAAAATATTTTAAATATTTGTACTCGATTCTTGCTTTGGAAAATCCTTGCAAAAACCAAGAAGAAAGACCTTTACGATCGGTAACATTATTATTAGGTATTACGTACTTTATGTATCATTTTACATTGGTCGAAATTATGAAACTGGGGTCCACGATGAATTTTTAATTCAGCAGCTTAGTGAATATTTGGGGAACAATTTGCAACTTAATATTGCACGGCCGGAGCGGAGACCCCTTGGAACTTTTTACGGGGTGTTTGAAGAGGGAAAATCCTTTTGTTTGGTAGAAAATTTTTATACATTTTGATAAAAAGTCTTTTATGTTTGAAATTTTTTTTATGTTTCTCATTTCAATACTATCTTTAAAGTTTTTATCTGAAAACTTTTAATTAGGTAAATACACAAATAAAACACCCGAAATCTCAGTAGGTAGACTGCATGCAAAGCTTCAACCCTACAGTCCGCTTACATCGAACCCCTCTGAAGTGATCACAGCACGATTGCAAAACGACAACCGCACGGACAGTAATAAAGCCAGTACAAATGGCAACAATCACTCACACTCGCAACACTGCACACGGTTTCGACCAATGCAAACATTAAAAAAAAATGATGTAGTACCCAATAACAATACAGTAGGCTTAGCCATGAGACGGGTCATGGGAGGCAGGGATGATATAAAAATTACTTCAAATAAGACCATGTTAACAGTGGCTAGGTCGGCAGGCGATGTCCATTAGTTACGTATCTTTTAATATACTTAAGTGATGCAATACTATTCAAAAGTAAGCATCAACAATAAGAATATTGTACAAATTCAAAGCAATGTAGAAAATTTGATTATCATTTAAGTAACAAAGACAAATAGTTAATAGTCGGAGAACCCTAAAAGTACTCTTACTTCAATACTAATATAAAAGAGATAAATACTGAGATAATATAAATAATCATACTAATATTATAAATGTGAAAGTTTGGATGGATAGATGGATGGATGTTTGTTAGAGTTTGTAGCCTAAACGGCTGAACGGATCTGGATGAAATTTGGCACAGACGTAGAGGATAGTCTGTAAAAACACATAGTACTCACTTTTGTTTTTTTTAATTCCGGACGGAGTCGCGGGCGAAAGCTAGTAACGAATAAATAATAAAATACCTGAAGTAAAACATTAGTCTATAGCTCACTAGTTCTGGTACTTTACTTAAAAAAAAAATTAAAAGCATGTAATAATACATTTTGCTTTATAGAGCGTAGGTTCACAATAGAATGATGTAAGGACATTAGAATGGCGGGAAACGGGAAATCGACTATGCACAATAGCTGGGGTTTCCCGGTTTTAAAGCTCCCCGCACCCTCCGCATCCCCCGCCCCTGGGCCTCTAAACAATAATTCAGCTTCACCCTTCCGAAGTGCAAGGGCGCAGTAATTGAGGGCAGCTATAGGAACGGTCAGTTGAATATCGATATTGAAAAATTTTACAAATTTTTCATCGATTATTTGTAACAAACATTTTAATTTAAAATTTAGTTTTATTCTCGGGTTAATATTGTTAACCATAAATGAATACATTTATTGACAACGCTTGATATACTAGATTAAGTAGATATTGTAAACAACCAAATCTATAAAGTGATACTATCATCGTCACATAGTATAGAAGTCAAATCAAGTACTAGTGAGACAAGATATTTTGTAAATGTTTATCGATATATTTTTCCGTACGAGAGCACATCACTAGCGCACGTTCACGGCAGGGGTGCATAGTCCGGGCGCCCGCCGGCCGCGGCGCCAATCATCACATTTACACTTGCACTCTAATTGTGTTTACCCGTTATTTGGTTATGTTATTTGTAAATACAAGCTTGAAGATGACGCCCAAATGCGTTGCGTACGGTAAAAATTGAAGCACAGATATCGCGAAAATAAATTATCTAATATTTTCTCCCAAAACACGAGCTGAGATTTGGAATATTTTACATAAATTTTTAACACTAGCTAGCCGTGGATTGTTTCCGCGTGGAATTAGAAAAAAAAAACAAAAATGATCATAGCCTATGTGTTCTTCCAGACTATCATCTATAGTTACGCCAAATTTCATCGAAATTCGTTCAGCCGTTTAGGCTACAAACAAACATACATACATCCATCTAAACTTTCGTATTTATAATACTAGTATTAGTGCGATAAATATTTTAGCGGCAATCGATTGGCGATGGAAATCTAATGCATATTAAAACTGCTTACCAAGCGTCGAGTTTCACGTTAAAAACTATTACTAGGTAGTTCTAGAGTGAATTAATAGTATTGTTTTAATCTATTATAATTAATTAATATATTCATGATGTATGGATCTGAATGTTGGGCAGTAAAAGAAACGGATGAACGGATGGAAACATGTGACAGAAATGCGAATGTTAAGATGGATGTGTGGGGTAACACGAATGGATAAGATACGAAATGAGTATATTAGAGGAAGTTTGAGAGTAGCCCCCATAGTAGAGAAGGTAAGGAGTAAAAGGTTAGCATGATATGGGCATGTTATGAGGAGGGATGAATCGCATGTTACAAGGAGAACGTTAGATATGAGTGTGGAAGGGTACATCGGTAGAGGTAGACCTAGAAAGAGATGGATGGATTGTGTAAAAGGTGACATGATCAAAAAGGGAGTGATGACTGAGATGACGTATGATAGAGTTATGTGGAGGACAAAAACCTGTTGCTCCGACCCTACGGGAGTAGGATAAGGAGATGATGATGATGATGATGATGATGATGATGATGATGATGATGATGATGATGATGTTTTAATCTATGCTAAAAAAAAATGGAGACTAGCACTGTGTTCATTAGTTTATTGTTGATTTTTCAGTGTGCCCCTTACTAAAAAATTGTATTCCTAACAAGTTAATATAAATCTGGTAGTCATAGTTTTCGGAATTGAAGTGCAAGTCGGGTCTCCGCGGAGTAACTGAGGCGTTACATAATTGAGTTGATGCCAGTCGCTGATGGCAGCGCTGGTAACGAAACCAATTAGTGCGTGCCCATTGTTATACGACACGACACTTTATATTTGTTGATACATTTCTCTCCTCATCACATATTATTCCAAAATTAAGTCTTCAAATTTTGATAACAATAAATGCTAATACTTGACAAGATAACTAATATAGCCTTGCCACCATTAATTTAGAAAAAAAAACAAACAGTTACCATAAAAATCTCTTCTATTTCTAACTATCTGTAAAGTTACTTAACAATTTTGTGTAAATCAATTAATATTGTAACAATGGAAACACGGCAAGTACAAGATAGTTAGCCAACGCTGGCTTAGTCTCAATTGGGTTAAAGATAATGCGTCTCCTGAAGCATAAACTACCACATCGACAAATATTCCAAGCGTATATATGAATAGTTCAGTCGAATTAGTATTATTATGTACAGTATCAATAAATACACCTAGTAACAGTGACATGAAGACAGATCAGATGACGTCACGATTGCGTACGTACAAGCATTATAACCAGTTGTTGCTCGCGACTTCGTCTACGTGAAAATTGAAGAATAGTAACATAGCTTTTTAATGGTGAAAGATTTTTTTAAATCGGCCCAGTACTTTTAGAGTTATTTCAATACAATAACACAAATATCCTCTTTATAATATAAGTGTATGCTCGTAGGAGAAGCAATCTGTATTGCTTCTCATTGCATGAGCAAGAGATTCACAAAAAAAGCATAATATTTTATTTCTAACAAGAAATTAATAAATGCGTCTACAATACGCCTATGTACCTACATTTATTTATGTCAATGTTTAGTATATAATGTATAGATGAGTAACATAGGTCGGTAAATACCAGACACGCATGACCGGCCAAAGGTAATATGTACACTGTGGGCCATGATTAATGGCACAAAAGCGGTTTAATTCCGCTTATTGTCGTAAATGTAATCAGTTCGCTGAAAAGCGCCCTCTGACGCTTCACGCTAGAAACAAAGCGTGCGCGAATACAGTTTGGAGGTTTGGATTTTAGTGTCATTAATCTTATGAAAGTGCAACTTTTGGTGTGATTATCTAATTGTTTTAGGAACTTTTGGTATATGGTAACAATAGCATTTTGTCCATATACGATAAAGTTATCTCATATTTAATTAATTAGTTGTTTGTGACGATACCGTGTAATTAATATGCCAAATGTTGGTTAATCGCGCTTAAAGAAGTAACGTTATACAAAACAAAATTATGCAGAAAACAGTTAATTTACTCTTAATGCTTAATTACTAATAATGTCTTCACAAACTTAGATTAGGCATTTATAGGCACAAAAACCTAAAGAAAATGGTAAAATGCCGTGCACAGACCAGACAGGTAGGGAATCATGGGGTTTAGCGGTACCGAAGGGGGTTGCGGAGGGTTCGGGGGCGGCTACGGAGCGGGAAAGTGACGTTTGATAAATCGACAGCAACAGTTCAGGGTTGTGATTTATATGAAAACTTACCGCTTGGTAACAACGGCGCGCTGCCAATGCTAATCGCGTGCATTTACTGACGGTACTAGGGGTTCATAAGCTTATACTAAATATAATGGAAAATCAACGTCGAGATAAATACGGAATTACTTAGAGCGTGCTCACAACTGAAACTACTCTATCGCATAACTTTTTAGTCGCGCTTTGATTCGTATGAGCTTTTATGGAGTCATACTATTCGATTTTTAGTTGTGCGACTAAACAGTTGAATTGGCTGCGAAACAATCGACAATCCCACAAAAGTTTTGCAATGTTTTCGTCAAAGGTGTGCCTCCGCTCTTAATCTATAGTGTTTGATACTTTACATACCTTAAATTACATTGTCTAAATGTTGTTTTTGAAGTAACTTTTTATATTGATACTGTTAGTATACAGCGCATTGTAGTAAAAATACGTTAAAATTTTGATGTCGAATGTATATTTAAACAAGTTTACTTTAGAGATTTCATATCAATTAATAACATTTAAGATTGATTGCATTCTATTAAATCTCGGAAGCCATTTATATTGAAAGGAAAGCAAGACGAATGTAGAGTTTTGTTCCCTTGAATAGACCTGCCTTGAGAGTTTATTTCAGTGTCGTTTGATGAAGAATCGATTCTGCCAAGACTTAATTACCTCCCGTAGAAACATCTGCGTCTACGGCGAATGGATTTCAATTAAATTTACAGAAAAGCTTTACACGAAGTCGTACTAATACGTTGTTAAGAAGTCCACCTGTTTAATTATAATTTCCTTATTAAAACTTCGTATTAATTAAGGTTATTAATAATTTTATATCCATTTCTTTTGATTTTCATTCAACGTAAGGTCTAGTGTTGTTTATACTCTGTACCAAAGTCTACACAGATAAAAAACTCTCAATCCATAGATTAAACATAAACGATGACATCTTGGACGTTAGGCATCAAAAATGACAGCTGTCATTTGATATGTTTACATACAAAGTATCGTAATATGTTATGTATAAATGGAATAAGTAAATGAATAATATTGTTATTAAATACATTTTTTAAAGTATCAGGAATTGCTGGATTAATATTATAGTACTCTAAGCATTGTTACCTGCGTGTTTTCTAGGCGAGTATTCTAGCTTTGTAACGTTTAAGAAGGAGAAATTAGTGGTCGAAACTTAATACGGTGCCCAGCCGACACTTAAGCCGTTTTTGGTCATGCAAACCCCCTAAAATTGCACAGCGGTAAAAGCGATGTCGAAATTAAATGCACGTAACCTCACCCATTGAAACATCACCCCTCGGGCGTCGTATCAACCGCGTGTTGTTGCAGACAGACAGACATACAAACAGATTGGTCTTTGTGTCTCGCCCCCTATTTGATGACTAATGAAAAGCGACTACCGCAAAACACAATACGCAACATTATTGAACCTTTTTGTTGACGGAATAAGGTATCAATTTGAGTGTTGAAAACGCAATATTATAATTGTATTTGTGAGCACCTGTCCGATATTATAAGAGCTCCGACCGTGAATGCTACGGTTTTCATTCGTGACTTCTGTTTAGGTGAAAATGGAGTGTAGCGGCTCAATTTGTGGTGGTCGTTTATTTTAGTACTAACTATGGGAGGTCGCTTAATTAAGAGTGCGAATGATAGGCGCTTTTTAAGTTCTTTTTAAAGACATGAAAGCCGCGTCGATAGTAAATGCGTCATGCTGATGGTTGATTGAACGTAAACATTAGTTACAATGACATTTCACTGTTAAGGCTCTTAACAATGAATACTTTAAGGCCTTTGAAATTTACAATGGAACAGTTTTCTGAAAGAAATGTTTAGACGATTCTCATTTCATTCAGTACCATTCATCATTTCTCTAATATCGCTAAATTCTTCATTAAATTTAACCACCAATTAATATTAAAAATATATTCATAACCCGATGATGTCCATTTCGGTTGCCTTTTCGGTTATGACGGGGTGTTGACGTAGTGACGTTTGCAGACGTCAGCGGCACAGTACCAGGGCCAGGTGGCAGCACTGAGCGCGGAGAACGAGCGGCTGCGGCGCCAGCTGAGTGCACTGGCCGCGCCGGAGCCTGCGCTCGGTGAACACGAGCGCCGGCTGGACGATGTCGCTCAGCAAGTCGTGCGGGCGCTTCTCTCACAAAAGGTGAAATTGTTTGCTTAGTGACTAAACCATTCTAGAAATACTAGAGATACCTAAATCTTAAAGGCACCAAGTAATACGCTAAGAAACGTAGCATTTAAAAGTAACAGTGTATTGTGTAAAAAAATCTTTTAAAACTCCATCGTATAAAATATACCCATAGCTTTTAAAACCGTAACGATCTGCTAAGCCAAGAGACAAAGTAACGACACCGCTCATCGTTATTTATGTGACAAAGCCACTCTTCGTCGGAATTAGTATATTTGTCCAAAAAATGGTTAGCATTAGAATCTCTTAATCCAGAGGAAGCATTAAGATGCCTCGGAAATTGTTTTCTCATAATTATGGCACACATTCTCGCGGCCGTGGATTACGCTCTGCTCCTTTCGCACATAAATCCAACGAAATGGGACAATTCGCCCTCGCCCACCACAGTAATAATTTCACAGGAGCCCTTGCCCACTATAATCTTGGTATAATCTGCCCGATAATGCGACCGTTTGCGTTTAAATCCGTTTCGAGATCGTCCATGTTTGTACCGATTTCGCGCCTATCCTAAAACAAAGATGGCGGGTGACGACAATAGTTTCTTCTCATTTGTAGTGTAATTTTTAGAATGTGTCACTACTAAAATATATTTGTTAACTATTGCAATATATTCTGTGATACCTCAAATTTGTCTTAAAAAATCTCATTACAGCTCACTGTAGCATATAAACTGTAAGAGAAATTACTCATAAGACAATATTAATCCCGCGGTACTCTATCATCGGAACCCCGTCTGTCGGTAATTACTGCTTCAGGATAATTCCACGTAAATCCTCACGTGTCGTATTATTCAATATCAAATAGCAATAATTATTCGAGGGGTAAACGTCTATCAAATTTTGATATATGAAGACATTGATTACTTAAGTTTGCTTGATATAAAATTAAATGTGCTTAAACGGTTAAGCGCAAACTACCGAAATTGTCAATAAATGGTCACTATAGCAGGCTTTTGACTGTAAATACGGCAGTGAAAAGTGTAAATAATTTATACATCTTCGAATTTAATGAGCCTTCTGTCTGCTGTTCCTTTCTTCTTTCTGAATCTCTGTAATTACGGAACGTCGATTACGTTACTCCAATTTAATACGGCTAATGAAGCGTAATTAAAATATACGCGTTCACTTCGACTCCAGCTGATGAGGGAGATGTTACCGTAGCCCGGGATGAAATAATCAATCAGCGCTTGTAGGGAATTATGTCTGTTTAATGTTGTTTATGTTTGTTTCCTCTTCACCTATTTTAGTAAACTAGGTCACTACATCAGTAACGAAATCGCCGTCTAAAAGACCATTATTGACAGTCTCTTACAACTAGATTACGTACCATAATGAAGATATTTATTTGATACTAGCTTTCGCCCGCGACTCCGTCCGCGTGAAATAAAAAGATAATATGTTTACTCACTGACAACGTAGCTTTTTATTGATGAAAGAATTTTTGAAATCCGTCCATAAGCTTTTGAGTGATTTCATTACTATCAGACAAATAAAGTTTTCCTCTTTATAATAGTAGTATAGATTAAAATGAAATATTTGTCCACGATAAAACTACACATAAACTTATCTAACTGTTCTTCTATACCTAGCAATTTATTATGCCTTTATATGTAGAAGTAAAATTCCAAACCAGTCTTTGTTGCTTAAACACAACAAATGACACTCGAATCTTCTATACTAACCTCATAACCTACACGTTTCAGAACGTTCGAGAAGAGTTGTGCTGCGCGAGGGCTCGTGTGCGAGATTTGGAGGCGCAGAACCGTGCGCTGAGCGGCCTACTGGTGCGCCAGTTGCGCCCGCAGCCTCGGCCCTCGCCCGCCTCGCCGCACACCCCGCACACGCCCCACACGCCGCACACGCACACCACGCTCACGCCAAGGGACTTACAAGGTAAACACATGAAACCCCCATGAGACGAGTTGTTGGGTTAATAGTAAATAGTTTTAACATTTTTGTGGTGTTGTGCAGTGCATGTTGTCGAAGTGGGGTCGTGTGGCTCGCTGGTGTCGTTCCGCGACTCCCCCCCGCCGCCCGTCGCACACCCGCATCCCCACGCCCTCAGTCACGACGACAAGCGCCGCCACCAGATCCTCGCCGACATCTGGACCGAGCTCAAAGTACGTAATGTTTATTCCTAATGTTATAATAGTTGCACATACGGTTATTCTTCATTTTATCATGTACTTTATTTTCTTCTTGCAGGGGCTGGAGGTCAGTCCTGGAAACTTGGCTCGCGCGCTGGCGGCTGTAGAGCCCGCCCTGTGGGCGCCGCCTACGCGCCCCGCCACCCTCAGCCTCAACATGCCGCAACCATGCACCAATCCTATCAACGGTAACTTATGATATACCAAGTTTATTATCTCGTCACGTCTAAACATAAAAGTAAAGTGAAAAATAAAAGATAACTCTAACATTATTTTTATAAATTTTTCCAGGTGGTTGCGAGGAAAAAGCCACAGAAGAAGAAAGCGGCGAAGCGGGTGAAGTGGGGGCGGAGTCTCCCGAGAGCGGCGCCAAAGACGAAGGCTACTCAACCATGTCCAGCGACGTGCAGGCGGACGCCTCGCGCCAAAGCGACCACGCGCCCGACCGCGCGCTGCCCGACCTCAACGAGGCCTCCGACGAGACCGACAACCAGACCATAGTCTCCATAAATCCGCGGGAATCACGACGCCACGCGCGCCTCCTGGCCGACGCAGACTATATATATTTCCCGCTGGGTGTCACCTTCGCCGGAGTCAGAGGCAGCTACCCACCTTCGCGACCCGTCCTTCCTTTCCAGCATGTCGTGAGGAGCTTCTCTGACTCCCATCTCTGCCTAAAACTAATAGCGGGAACGACATGCCCCACCAGTTGTCTAGATACCCCCACGCCCAGCTCGGGCGTTCTAGTATTAGATCTCAAACCTGCACCGGAAAGACCTTTGAGAAGACCGGCGATAGCTTCAACGACGAGTTCGGAGAGAGTCTCATGGGGCAGCACGGTGGACGAGCGAGCTGATGGTTCACAATACGATGCGGACTACGTGCAGCATTGGCTGGAGCTGGACGACGCCAGGTCAGCGCTGCAGCAGAGGCATCGGGACCTGGCCGAGTTGGAATACGATAGAGCCGAGTTAGAAGACTGGAGCTTGTCGTTGTCGTGCGAAGATCTCAGAGATAGACAATCTCCTTTTGCCGAAATTACGACACCTGGTCAAATATCACTTTCAACGCTACCGAGTATTAGAGAAGATGATGGGTTAGAGCTAGAGGAAGACGTGGGAGACTGCTTATGGAACGATTGCGGATTCGCGACTGTGGAAATAGATGAATGTAAGATGACGGATGCGGACAACGCGGAGAAGCGCTGGGAGTGTTCCGGAACACATTCCCCGGGAGGATCCTGGTCCAGTGCTTCGGATGCTCCGGAAAAACGATCCAGTACGGCGTTGAGTGAGGACGGCGATTGCACAAATATTGGTGTCGATTTTACTAGAGACTTCTACCGTCTTGTTAAATACGAAAGCACAAAAAGTCTAGCATCGAACTCATCGAGAGGTATTCCGTCTCAAGACCCGAGCAATCATCTGCGAATACACGACGTGCAAGCTATGGCACTGCAGGATCGCGAACAAGCGTTGCAAAATGTACTGCACTTTATAGCGGAACAGCAAAAGTATTGTCGCGACAGGGAGGAATCGGATTCGATGTCGTCTAGGCCCGTATCGGAGATTCGCGAATTACCACCGCCATATGCTTCGGCGGATTACGACGACGACTCCGTGGGCCCCCGCAGCGAGGTGTCGGAGGACAGGCTCCGTCCAGATTCTTTCGGTAGTTTCTCAGAGAACGATTCCAGCGAAATAATTTCTAGTGAAAGACCAAAAGTAGCGTTCTGTGACGTCGTTTCCGAAACAAAGTGTACGCCGAGATTCATCGAACGGGAAGATCCCTATGTCGAGTCTCAGGATTACTTCGATGATTTCTCTCAAGTGGAAAACGCCGAAAACGAAATGGATGACCATCATCTACTAAAGGTTCAAATTAAGAATGAAATAAACAAATGCATCGATACGAGCAACTCGTCCGATTTGAATCAGCCCCTAGCACAAAAAGAGGAGAAAACTTGTGATATCGAATCTAGTCGTAATGTAGACCACAATTCGGCGTTGAAAGAAAATACAGTAAATATAATGTCGAATAAAGTTACACTGTGCGAGAGAGAAGTGGAAACTTGTTTAAGCAAATCTCCTAGTTTTCCGTTGGCGAGCGGAGAAACGGAGATGTCGTTAGTGGAGGAGGTGCTTAGTGCGTGTAGACGGAGCACCGGCTTGCTGGTCCCCGTGCCCGAGGAGGAGGAGGGCTCCTCGCCCGAGAACGGTTCGCCGCAGATGACCGAGTCGAACACGACGAGCACGTCCACCGCTGAAACTGTGATAGTAAGTAATAGGACCGACGGCATCCAGAGGGAGATCCGACCACGGGCGGATAGAAGTCGCATCCCCACTTTCCTCGGGGGCAAAAGGCCGCCGTCTTCGCCGCACAGGACGAGGTCGAAGATCCCCGTCGCGGAAAGAAGTCGGGCGATCGCGGCGGTAGCCCCCACGCCCGAACCGATCATCGTCAAGCAGGAGCACACGCTCAGCTTTCACGAGGCTGCCACCTCGAAGGATGTCATCGACGAACTTAACAGGTAACTAATCACAAATTTTTATATGAAATTGATTTATTTAAAATGTAAAGACTTACATTACTGTAAGACTACAGTATCTTCCAGTTATTACCTCTATGCTTCTAGTCTGAATTTTTATGTTTTGGACTGACTTCCCAAAAGGAGGTACTCAATTCGTCTTTATGTTTTTTTTATGTGGGTTACGGCATAACTCCGCCGCTAGTGGACCGATTTTGATCATTCTTTTTTTTAAATCTATTTGTAGAATGATCCGGCAGAGCGAAGGACAGCCGGCGGCCAGGGGCAGCGGAGAGGAGAGTGGGGAGAGCGGAGAGAGCGGAGAGTCTGGGGAGAGTGGGGAGGGCGCGGAGGGCGGCAGGGACGGCGCGCTGTGGGCGCCCACCGGCTGGGTACACGTGGAGAAAGACATAGACTTCAGTGACCCTAAGGTATCTTGGAAATTTACTTGTATGTAGCATTGGTAATTTGTTATAAATGCTTGGAAACGAGGAAAGGTTCTACAAGACAAATACATAAATATGTAAAACATTTCAGGCTCGGGCGAATCTCTTGGACGTGATGTTGGCGTCGAGCGACTCGTCACCGTCGTCGTGCGGCTCGTCGCCGGCGGAGGCGCCCGCCGCCGCCGCGCCCGCCGCCGCCGCCGCGCCCGCCGCGCCCTACTCCCGCCTGCACAGGCTGCACCGCTCGCGCAGACAAAAAACTGGTAAATTTTAAACTTGTCTATCGCACTCGGCTATGTTTCATACTACACAGCTACCATTCGGTGTTGTGGTTTCAATTTTATTGTTTTTAAAGAGATTAATATATAGACGAATAAAGTTTGAAATATCTTCTCTAAATAAATTGTAAATGTTTATATCTCTGAGAAAAAAATGTTAACTATAAACAAATGGCAATAATACGTTAACCAAAGTAACAGCACCTTGCGATTTTGTTTAAAGAAATATTTTTATCTGTATATTTTAATTTTCGTCTATGTGTATTGTCTATGGTATATTTTTTCTAGTTGTCTATTAATGTAATATCTCTGTGTTTGTGTCTCGCCACAAGTCAAGCCACGCCTCTCGTTTCCGCTCTCACTCACTCGCACCATCTCACTCTCGCCTCATACCGCGTAGTTATCATATACCACGCTCCGGATTGATCTGAATTTGACAATGCTGCCAACAAAATATACTGTAAGCTACGTAAAGCTTTTCTTTGAAATTGTTACTCAATCAAAAAAATATGAGCTAAAAAATATATTTGTATTAAAATGTCTTGTTACATTTGTGACAATGTAAGTCACACTGTAGATAAAAAGTTACTAAGAAAAGCTTTTGAAAAGACACTAAATGACAATCTATATCTTCTATTGTTTTATCCGCGGTCTATGGCAGCCGCCTCTAGCTGAAGTTAGCTAAGTTAGTTGTAAGGTTGGCAGCGTTGTGTCGCCGGAGCGTGCGTAGCGTGGGCAGCGTGTGCAGCGCGTGGGTGCGTGCGGGCGAGGGTTGGCGCCGAGCGTGCTCACGCGTGTGTGTCGTCCAGCGGGGGGCGCTTGTAGCCGCTAACGTGCCTGTTGGTGCAGCGGCGGCGCTGCGCGTGCGGCTGGCCGTGCTGCGCCCGCCGCGCCGCCGCCGCCCCTCCGTGCTGGGCCGCGACGGCTTCTTCGTGCGATACGGCGACCGAGAGCGCGCCGCCGTCGCCGCCTTCGACTTCCTCGACGACCTCTCCGGCTCCGGCGGCTCCTCCCCGGACACCAAAGACTGTACCTAAATTATCTAGCAATAAACTCCTCCCAAATAAACTATATTTTTTTATTGTGATACGGACGCGACCGCTTTCTCTCCGCACGGACAAGCCCCCGTGCCGTCATTGACGCTTGTGAGACGGTTAGCCCAATAGTTTTTACTTAGTGTAGCGTTTTGTAACCGTAAGCCGGGTCTGTTCGGCTGCAGCTTTTCCAACGGCCTCGTGTAACCTTTTCGAGTTAGTTTAGGTGTCGTAGTTGTTTCGATTTGTACTATTCGCTATAATGAGCACCTAGGCTGTAACGTTCTTTCTAGATTCCATTTAGTAGCTTGGGAGATGAGTAGGGAACGTTACGAGGGCGTCGTATTTTATAAAAGGATTGTCGCTGTTCCTTTGCATTCTGAATCTCGAACCTAAAGCCTTGCACTTTGTACCACCTCTTGTACTGTCGGGATGTACCATACCTATACTTTGCGCTTTCTATATCCAAAGTGATGGTATACCCAACGTAATCCGGTCGACTGCTTGCTGCGATGTCTTACGCTTCGAACCAATAAAAGTGTGTTAGGTAAGAAGACGTAATAAGTAATGACTAAGTAATTGAAAGCTGCGGCCTCGAAGTAATGTGATATTTTTGTATATACTGTAAGTCCCACTTATTTTCGTATACATTTAAATGGATTCCTTTCTAACAGAATGAAGTAACTGATGGTCCTAGAGTGAAAAGTGTTTGAGTTTTGTGTAAGCCCGGTCGTGCGACGAGACGAGTCACGCGACCGGATCGCAGATTGTAATGTTAAGTACTTATGTAAATATGGACGATTAACATTTGTGTAACTACATTTAATTATTTAGTCGTAATCTAAAACCTTATAAAATCCATTAAATTGAAGGGTACTAAAATATGATAAGTGTATATATGTTATGACGTCATCGAATGCTATTTATTGATTTGTATCTGTTGCGATTCTTCGACCATTTTGTGTATACTTAGGTACATATCATCGTCTTATGTTATTTGTAGGGTTTATATTTTCTCGCTTTAAGTAACGACTACACCTTCCATTGACTGAAGTAATTTCTGTTATATTTTAAAAGATAATTCGAAATAACATTACATTGTATACTTTATTATAATTTTACCAATCAGTTAATCTTTGTTTTAATTTTAAGTCGTTACTTGCAGCGAGAAACTGTCTTATATAGTTTGCATATTGTAATTCCATTTATTATGGTTATGAACCTTAAGTAGTTTTTGTGGCTTGTAACATTGTATAGATTTTATTAACGGCGGAACCAAAGCATAACACAACTTTGCCACCACTTGTTACGATGCAACACATTTAATTTAACGATATATTTTGGAAAACATTTCTTTTTATCCAGCTTTGTTTAATGGTAACAATGAGGACAATAAAGGAAGATTTTTACATAATAATTAATAATAAACGAAACGACTCGATCGATATCTAAAATATATTACTTATAGACGACATATTACAGCGATTTATATTTAAATTGTGTAACCGCGTCCTTTACGTTCGGATACACGCATCTGACAATGAAAATAGTTTGTAAAAAGTTTTTTATCCGAACATAGACAAATGTCACATCTCATCATTGCATCGTATATCCGAACGTATTCATTAGTTTACGAACAGATTGTAACTATTTTTAAATCACTGTAATTAACAATTTTTATTAAAGATCGTAATCGTTCCTAAGAACTAATCGTTCATTCCTGTATTTTAGGCATTTTGTGCATTCATGTAAACCGTTATTATTTAAGTACCTCGGTATGTAATAAATTGTATTCGATGTAATTTTAGGGTACTGTGAACGGTAACTACCACTGAGTTTCAAAGCACAATTGGAAAATAAATTTATAGTAATAAAAATGCGTATTAATTACCTTTAGTATTGGGTGCATTTGTTAGTTGATGCTACATATGCTAACATAACTTGAGTTAGGTAGGTACTTTGATCAGTACAAAATGTAGAATAACATTATAATTTAATTATCTAATACAGATGGGTTAAATAAACGATTCCGTTCCCAAATAATTATTTTGTTTTATTTATTGCTTGCAATTTCTTTAAAAAAAACTGCCTACGATACTCTAAATCATATTATTATAAATGCGAAAGTTTAGATGGATGGATGTTTGCTTGAGTTTGTAGCCTAAACGACTGAACGGATACTCTTTTTGTTTTTTTTTATTTCCCAGCAGACGGAGTAGCGGGCGAAAGCCAGTGATCTCAAACTTTAAATATTGAATTGACGACTATTTCTCCATTTACAAATAACTTCTAAGAATACAAAATACATCTTAGATATCCTTTATTTTAAATTATCAAATAAATATTAAAAAATAATATGCTCTAAGCCAAATTTAAAGCTGTAACAAAACTATTCGAATTTTATTTGTTCTGTTTTACAACAAACTTGAAAATTGATGGTAAAATATAATTAGCAAGTAATTAAAAAATAACTCTATTTTCCATAGATTTATATAAGACAGATCTTTATGTATGAGTGTGTATGTATAAAAAATAATAAAAAAATCATAGAGTAAACAATATTTATAATATCTATACTATTATAATAAAGCGTAAACACTTCTTTGTTGCCAAAGATGTTGGCAATTACAGCATATTTTCGAATATCTTACGTCACGCTTTAGGCTATATTATGGCGGCACGGCATTAAAATTAAGGGGTAAATATTTTGGTTAAAAACCTTAATGTGGGAAAGAGACCATAAGTTGCTGCCAACATCAAGGAAGCAAAATTGCCATAGTAAGGTAGTTGGTATTTGGACATTTGCAATTGAGAATTTGACAAATGTAAACAATAATATCAAGTTTTTTATTTAATTTTTTATAGCAATGAAGCCGTACGGGAACAGCTAGACTAATATAATTGTGATGCTAAAAAGACTAAACTAAAGAAAATAAATATTTTCATAATTCAAACAAAAACCTATTCTAATACATGAAAATAACCCTCAATCAACAAATTATAATTTGTGATATTAAGCTATGTGCAACTGGTTATTTTCTATGTAAATAAAATATTAAATAGATATAGGAACTAACGTAGTGACTTCATGAAAAGCATTGAGAGAGTTCAATTTCTCACTGTAGAACACATCACAAAACGTCGTTGCCCTTCTTCTTTTGATCTGAAAACAGCAAAACTTAATTCAAACTTTACCACTGTTTTTTTTTAAAATACTGTTGGTTACTTTTGTTAATTGGTACACAAAAAACTAAATTCACCTACACCAAACACACACACATCTATGCTAATATTATAAAAAGGAAAGAATTGGTTTTTTGGATTTTTGTTTGCATTGAAATAACTCAAAAACTACTGGACCGATTTCAAAAGTTCTTGCACCATTAAAAAACTGTATTATTTGTGAGTAACATAGGCTATATCTTTTTTGTAATTTCACGCATGCGAAGTCGTGAGCAACAGCTAGTTTTATTATAAATAAAACACAAATTAATAAAAAAAAACATTTATTAAAATTAACCATATATAAATTATGTCATGATAATTGTAGCTTCAAAAAAATCACAGACAACATTAATTTCTTTTCTCTGTACAATTAAAAATTGCTTTAAAATATTTCTCTTTTCACATCCATAGACAAAATAACCAGGAAGTGTTTAAGATATAAAACCAAGCTTAATAAGGTCCTAAAAAAACTATTGCATAATACTAAAAAATCTATCACCAGTAAGGCCCTATTTCCACTTAGGCGTTTTCCGCGCAACACTGTCCGCGCGTTTTTAAAAAACAGTCGTAGCCCCGCCAGTGGAATGATACAAATTAGCCATTTTTTAAAAAAACCTAATACAACACTTCATGATACTAATTCAAGTGCTTATCGATTCAATAATTCAAACTCCGGTAACATAAAACAACAAAACCAATTAACGTTACTCCTAATTAGTCAACTTTAACTAACGATTAAATTTATCAGTGCGATTTAAGTGTTACGTGCCGATATCTTGACAATTAAACGAAACTATAAATTCACTTTTGCTGTACATTTACAAGACTAAAATAACGCACATTGTCACTAAAGCGAACTGGATTCAATTTTTATTTGATCCATACATTGATTAAATGTTAGCGAATCGTGTAGCAGTTAACTAGGAAACTAAATCAACGACGATAAACAATTCGCTTCAGGTTCGCTTCTCTTTGACTTCCCTAGAAGCGTCTGAAGGATTTGTTTTCCTTGTAGTTTTGAAATATAAACGCACACGCTATTGTGTGTAAACATGTCTACAAATACAAAACCAAGTTTTTCGGCAAAAATAAAGCCAGCGACAGACGCTCAGTTCTAACATAAAACACCGTCAGCAAGCTTTACAAAACGCTCGGAAGCGTAACATCTCTCAAGACATGCATTATTCGCACGTACACAAAGTGCAATGACCTAAAACATGTTTCGTAACTTAATTTTAAGTAATCAATTTGAGACAATTGATTACAAAACGATTAAAACAATGTCGAGATAAATTTTGTCATCGATTTCTCATATCGAAAAGTTGTTCACAATTTATTTTCTCTTGATAAAGAGGATTAACTACCTCAAACAGTAAACTAATTTCATACAAGGAATACTAAGAAGGCTTTACAAAACAAAACTGTGAATTTCGCAGTTAACTCTTTTACTACAAACTTATTTAATAATAAACCTCATTGTACTTTCTGGAATGTTAGAAACTCCGAGCACATATAACATAAGGCAAGATTGAAATTTAAAAAAGTAAAAAAAAATATTTAAAAACTTGTGAAACAATAACGTCAATTGATTACATATAATTTGTGACACTATATATCTTTGAAAACGATTGAAAATAAGACAAACCTTGTGGTGCAATTAAGCTATTTCAACATGATTGTTTCAATAAGATAATCGACATAAACATTCAAAAAAACATTTAAAACTGTCAATAGTCATACAAAAAAAAACATTATAATATACAAATCCAAAAATGACTTATGTATAGAGAGAAAATAATAAAAAAGTGGATGCATGCTTTAGATATATGACTAGAGTGCAAAGCGATAATGAAATTGCAGAAGGAATATAAGACATGTTCTACAAGTGTTACCTATTTATAGAAATACATTAAGTAATATCCATGCAATTGAATTTAACAATAACCTTAATCAATAATTTGTGAACCCCAAGAGCTTGAAAATTGATAAAATACAAAAGAAGTACCGTAGAACCTCGATAACTTAAAAACCTCTATAACTTCAAAAAATAATATGTTCCCTTCCCATCAGAACCCAAAACCTCTATAATATAGAACCTTGATAACTTAAAATATTTTGTGTTTCCCTTGGACTTTAACTTATCGAGGTTCTACTGTACCCAATTTTAATTAAAAATTGAAACAATATCGTAAAGTACAGTAATACCCCGCTTAGCGCGACCCTGTTTTCGCGGTTTCACTATAACGCAAATTTCAAATTTCGCGCTCAAATACCACGCGTTAAGAGTGCGTATAAATATGTAGTTGTTAACTTCTCTATGGTCGCGGTATCGTGTCTTGACTGTATATCAAAATGTAATCTGTAATCAAATTAAAAACAGTGTTGGGTATTATGAACGTATTTTACAAGAACGTAAACAATACGCTATCCAAAAGACAACAAATGTATTTTTCCGTAAAAAATAAGAGTGTTCTCAGAATTAAAGTGATTTGTATTATTTGTATTAATGTGGCTACAAAGGAAAAGGAAGACCGTAGAAAGTATGGATGGATTGTGTGAAAGAGGATATGCTTAGGAAGGGAGTGGATTCAGATATGACGGCTGATAGAGATGTATGGAAGAGCAGCACATACTGTGCCGACCCTCCGTAAGGGATAGGGGCAAGTGGATGGTGATGATTTTTTGCATTAAATTTTGACTATGTTTAATCAAAAACCTCGATATACGCGAATTTTAGATATCGCAATTTTTCTTCGGAACGTATCCCTCGCGTAAAGCGGGGTATTACTGTATTGTTAACATATAAAAGTAAAACAATGCAAGCAAAATTCAGCTTTAACTTAAAAATTACAAGCCTTCTTTTTCACTGGTGTGCAAATGTGATATCCCCGCGCACTTAAGTACTACAGAATAACATTTGTCATTACATTAATCTCAAAAACTTGAATCTCTTATTTTTGTGACTTTGTCATATCATAAAATTTTAAAAGACCTATAATACGATACTAGTAATATTTAAAACAGTTTAGTTAACCACCAAACATATTTAATCTATTTTGAATCTGACATTCAAAATCATCCGAGTCTATAGAATTTGTTACAGGTCAAAGACTCTAAATTACAGCTAAAACCAAACCAGTGAACTTCTTGTAATTACAACCATCTTAAATACTCTAGTAAATAACTTAAAAAACAATAAAGAAAAATAAAGCATAATCTGATCTCCGATTGGTTCGTTCCCATTCTTAATAAGGCATCTTGACTTTTGACATCTGTCAAAATGGACCATAACTTTTTTATGTAAACAAATAATTCGGAATACATAGTAAAATATGTTAATAAATAAATTATCTATCAATAAATTTAACTTAATCATTAGCTCCAAATCCTCGGCTTGTCTCCGCCAGACGAGCACTGCTCCTTTGTACTTCTTATGTTGGCACCACCGCCTTCGAATACGTTCCGTTTCACTTCTGGCTCTTTGTTTGCGCTGCATTTAGAAATATAATTCACATTTTTAAACTTGAATAATTAACATTTTGCTACTTGCAAATGCAAATGCGTGAAAGCAATTTCAGCCAATTTAAATACCCAGCAAATGCAGATACACAATGACCCAATCGACGCGCTAACATTTACACTACAAAAGCAACGTGCAAATAAGTTTTTGTCCTGGAAAGTGATTGAAAAGCCTTAATTATAGCAAAAATAAAAGAAAAAAATTAACGTAATAATGAAAAGTATAAATATTTCTCATCATTTAGTATATATGAGAACGAAATAATCGTGCAAAATAATAACCCTTAACCTTCGCAACTTTTCACGGTTACAGAAGTATATTAATTGATGCATGTTTTGTAAACGCGAATATACTTTCAATAAATAATTGATTTACACACAAAAACAATATCAGTTTCCGCCCAATATTTGCTAAACAATACCAATTAAAATAAAACAGACACGATAATGTCATAAACAAAAATGCAGATATCGACTCATTACGTACAATAATGATGATAAAATGAGGTATTACCCGAGTTAAATAAACAACACATATCTTTTATTGTTGACGGAAAACCGTACATAAATAAAAAGAAACTTTAAAAAAACAAAAAGGAATAACAATATATAGAGATCGTATGTTACAAAAGGCTCGAAGGAGCCAAAAAATTGTAACAAACATCACCATCCCATGTGTTTCGGCTTTGATAACGACGTAGTTTACGTGGCATACAATATTAATAATTACACAAGCCAAGACTGGAGATAAACAAAGCATGAATCAGACACTTCGTTCAACTACGTGCGGTATATTGCGTAGGCAACACCAATACGTTTGGGACACGTCAAATGACTAGATAAACAAGATACTAAAACACAAAAGCACGACACTGACGAAATCCGAGAAGAGGTGAATAAACAATTCTACGGTCTAACTTAAAATTGTACTTCCTAATTTAAGAGAGTAAAAATATCTGAATGTTGAATCGCAAGGTTTAACTGTAAAAGTAATGAATAGATTTTTAGGTCTAACCCAAATAAGAAACTTCTATCAGCGAGTTTTTAGTTTCTCCTCTTTCTTTCGAGAGAAAGAGATTGTGGTTCCTTCTCAGGGTCTCTTGTAACTTGACTATAGTCTATATCTATACTATAATATAAAGAGGAAAGATTTGTATTTTTGTATGTAAGTCAAAAACTACTGGGCCGATTTTAAAAATTCTTTCACCGTTAGAAAGGTAATTTATTTTTGAGTTACACAAGCTATTATTTTTTAATTTCAAGCGGACGAAGTCGCGAGCAACAGCTAGTTAGTAAAAAGCAATAACTTGCACGTGCTAAATTGTCGCAATTCGTCGCGACGAGAGAAATTTTCAGCACAATTATGTTTCGCGATATTGCAATTTTTATAGTTTTAATGCGTTAACAATTTACTACTGATAAGATTTCGTACACTTTCATGATTTTTGCGCGACTAAAGTACGCCGAGTTTTGTATTTATCTGGGATTGTATGTCAGTACCATTGTTACCTTTTGTTTCTAAACGATTGCAGCTGCTGTAAGAATTATATTGTTTCGCGGTAGTTCGGTAGGCATATTGATTTTTAATTTACGCTTCATGAACGTTAGTTATGAGTGTGGAGGTACACCGGTAAAGGTAGACTTAGAAAGAGATGGATGGATTGCGTGAAAGGTGACATGATCAAGAAGGGACTGATAAATGAAATGACGAAAACCTTTTGTGATCACCCTACGGGAGTAGGATGAGGACGCTGATCTAATTTAAACTTCATATTCACATTTAAATCTAGATTACTACCACGCTACCTATCTCCATGTATTTATAATTCCAAATCGATCGACAGCATTCAGTAACAGCGACCTTGTCATTTTTCTATCGTATTTATGTTTAGCCCGTATCTATTTAACTCAAAGCATTGTTTTAACTAGTCTCGTATACGGGCATAATTGAAGGTCTAACTTTTTCACATAATACTTAAATAAAAACTGCTATGTTGCAACTAAAATTATATTTCTTCTCACAGACAGTCTTAAAAATAAAATTTGACCAGTAATGTCATAATGAAAAAAGGCATTAAAATGATATAAAATCGGAAAACTATACTTAATAGAAAAATAAATAAAACTTAAAAAATATTGAAAGGTAGCAACGTACAATCATTTCAGGTGAATCGGTTTAAAACTTTGTCAACGCTTGAGTCAAAGTATGACTACACTCTGATCGAGCATGCGCAGGCGCACGTATGCTTTGTACTAATGTCCTAGTCATTAGGATTACTTAGATTAAGTCGTGAAACTCACCATTCATCATTAAATGCTAAGCAGAAACTTTGTTAATGTGAACAAAGCTTTAAACACACAAAACATTTTAAAATAAAATATGGTTCTAAGGGCAATGGGAAACAACTAATTACTTCAAATAGATAGAAAGCATGTTTAGTATATTACAAAATCTAATCTACATAGTAGAAAATAATCTCGTTTTTTTAATATAACGATGTCTGTATATTTCATACAGTGACGACTTAGTGCACACACCTGAAACTAAACTATCGCACAACTGTTTAATCTCACTTTGATTCCTATTAACTTACATGGATATTACACTACTCGATGTTTAGTTGTGCAACTAAACAGTTGAATTGGCTGCGAAACTGTATAATCAAAGGTGTGCACCTCTACTTATAATTAGGCCAACCATCACTTCGGCCAAGAACATGCTTGCTCCAAGACCTCATACGTGCGTCTTATTGTAAATGCCACATAAACCAACTTTCGATTCGACCACACAAGTGAAAGGTGCGTGTCTGTTACAGACATTGACGCGCTAATTTATATTAAATTATTGTGTAAAAATATTTATTTGAAAGATTTATGGGGCGTTATCGTCGCTTCGCGACTAAGCCCCCTGTAAAATAAATTTAAAAAAAAAATTGAGTTACGTTGTATCCTAGGTCTAGTCAGCCTTCAATCAATTACTAATAAACTTCTCAAATTACAGTAGTAAAATTAATTATAGAAACAATAATTCTAATTACAAGAGTATTGTAATTGACGACGTAATAACTGAAATCGATTTAAAATCAAAAGACTTTAAAATTTCATATAATTTGGTATAACTACCGTTTCATATCATACTAATATTATGAATGCGAAAGTTTAGATGGATGGATGGATGTTTGTTAGAATTTGTAGCCTAAACAATGAATATATATAAATGAAATTTGGTACATGTGTAGAACATAGTCTAAAAGAACATAGAAGATACTTGCTTTTGATTGTTTTTAATTCCACGCGGACCGAGTCGTGGGCAAAAAGCTAGTGAAATTATAAGTTGAAATACAAGAACTCTTTTAACAATCAAGGTACGAAGCTTATAAAGCGAACTCAAAACATGCAATATTTGTCCTACTCTCCCTAGTTACATAAATGATGACTTATTACATAATCTATACTATATAATAAGACGAAAGAATTGTATTTTGTATATTAAGATAACTCAAAAACTACTGAGCCGATTTGAAAAAATCTTTCACCATTAAAAAGGTAATTTATCTGTGAATAACATAGACTATGTATGTATTTATAACATTGGTTGAAGAGGAAAGTTTTGTATTTCGAATGTATTTGATTCACGTCAAAACTACAAAGCCGATTTTTTAAATTGTCTTTTATTATTTTTAAACAAGCGGACGAAGTTGCGAGCAACAGCCAGTGACCAATAAGATAGTTGATTTCGAGAGTGACTTAATGAATCAACTCTAGATCACAAATCTAGATCAGAGCATCTTATTTAAATAATCGTGTTAAAAACTTTTTATTCAAATTCAGACGTGTTATGTGTTAAAATCCAATTAATTTCATAAAAACCTACATAGGAATATATTGATACGCCGCAAATTACGTATTTTTAACATATAAATCAATAATAGACAAAACAAGAACGATATTTGAACCAAAACGTTACCACGTATATACAATGAACGCAATACATTTTTACGTAATATATTTTTTATGTAATATTACTACAATGACCGTATTATACGTTAAAAGCGAACAGGTATACAAAGACAATTTGCTATGGACACGAGGCACCAATCATGCTTCATACTAATATTACAAATGCGAAAGTTTAGATGGATGGATGTTTGTTAGAGTTTGTAGCCTAAACGCCTGAAAGGATTTCGATGAAATTTCGTATAGATGTAGAGGATAGTCTGAAAGAAAACATGGGCTATTCACTTTCTTTTTTTTAATTCCAGGCGCACGGAGTCGCGGGCGAAAGCTAGTCAATTAATAAACTTTGCAAAGCTTCTAGTGCGATCATATTATACATGTACGTTTTTATTAAACACCTATTTTTTACTTTCTTCTAAAACATTCTTCAATCATAAGTAGTATTAATTATTACAGCGCACAAAATACTGGTTTAGATCGAAATTATACAAAACTAGCTTTCAATCGCGACTCCGTCCGCGGGAAATTTAAAAGAAAAAACAAAAGCAAGCCGCCTATGTGTTCTTCCAAACTATTCTCTACGTCACTAAATTTAATAGAGATCCGTTCAGTAGTTTAGGCCTTAGGCTACAAAACACCTAAACTTTGGCATTTATAATATTAAGTAAGAAAAAAGATTGACTAATAATTTATTTGGATTCCTAGTTTGGTATGCTCTAGCAGGACTTCGGAAGACTAAGATTGGATAAAGAGGACATACCAGTAAAAGTAGGTTTTGATCATACTAATATTATAAATGCGAAAGTTTGTATGGATGGATAGATATTTGTTAGAGTTTGTAGCCTAAACTGCGGAACGGATCTCAATGAAATATGGCATAGATGTAGAGAATAGTCTGGAAGAACACATAGGCTATTTGGTTTTGTTTTTTTAATTCCCCGCGAAGTCGCGGGTGAAAGCTAGTTAAGAAATAAACATTTCCCGAATCTATTAACACATCACCGTCTCTACAGTGTGTTGCTAAGCCAGAGTCAATGTGTTTCATAATTATCATTAGACAATAGGAATTCGATTCTTTGCGTCGTTTTATTTTCTGCGTCACTTATTATTACGTGATCGTATTTTTGTTTTAAACACAATGAAACGGATAGTAATAGACTGCGAAAATCCAAATGTACATTCCAGTAAAGCATTGTTTTAATAAGAAATTGACAAATACACATTACAAAACATGTGGTGGTGGCTCCATATCACGATGGAGGAGACGCATAGGAAGGGGAAATAACCTCTTATGTGCGTCTCCTACTCCGTCAATTAAGGGTAGGCAACGCATCTGCGTTTATGGATGTTTATGGGCAACGGTCGCTTTACATTTCGGTGGACTCAAGTGGCCGCTTGCTCGTTTTCCACCTTATATTATAAAAAAAAATAAAAAGTACAATGATCCTTATGGCAAACATCCAAATAATTCTGCCCCAATATTGGCAACAAAATAACATGTGGATTTTGGTTTTGATATCCAATGTTTTGGCAATATTTACCTATTTTTTGTATAGAAATATGTTTCTTGAAATTCAAAAGAAATTTATCATAGTGAAATCAATAAAGCATTATGTTTGAAAATTTAAAGTGATAAAAACAATTAGGTAGATAACAATTATTACGCAATATTACTAAAAGTTGGGTCAAATTTATATAATCTAGTGGTTTTTTGACTTTAAAGAGGAAAAGGTTCTCAATTCTTCTGTATTTTTATTACTTCACTAGGTGTTTCTCACGATTTTGTTCCCGTCAAATTAGAAAAGTAAAAAAAATCGCCTATGTTACTGATAAATTATCTTTAATGGTGAAGGATTTTTGAAATCGATAAAGTATTTTCTGAGCTATTTCTAATCAAACAAAAATACAAATCTTTCCTTTTTAACTTATTAATATATACAATTCCCTTTAGTTGGCTTTTCTATAATCTTTTTTACCAAAGAATTACATTATTGTTAAAGTCATGCACTCATCGCAATATAAAAATCAATTAGTTTTAAGAAACTACGAAATATTAAGGAAAAGAAGCAAGAAATAAGGTTTTACGATAAGGGACCATTTCAAAGCATAATAAGCATTAATGTTAGAAAGTTTAGCATGCCAATAATACAATGCAGAAATTTATTGAGATTAAAATACTATCAACAAATTATTTTTATTACAGTTATCTGTATATTGAAAACTTTATCTTTACATGAAGTGTATTAAAGTAATTAAGAATTTCTGCAAAGTTAATCTCAACAGGAAAATAATTCAAATAGGATTGTTTTAAATAACCATCAATTTGCAAAAAATCTGTTAAATATAAGACTGATGGAAGTTTAAAATACAATAAGTAAATAATTAAAATCGTACCTGAGCATAATCCTGAAGTTCTCCAATTGTCGAATACTATTCGAGAGTCTTGCAAATGCATTGAAGAGTGCAACAATTTCAGTTCTCTGCAGTCGTTTATTTGCCTTATGTCTGACTGGCAGCGTTCCTTGCACCGGATCTGCCTCAAGGCTGTCCCATTGTGAAGAAAATAGAATCTTCAAAGCGGTACCTAAGCCTTGAGTCTGTAATTTACCCCACAGTTTGCATTTGTCACAGCCAACACAATCCATTATTCTCGAAATATTCCAGAAGTGTTCACGAAACTCATTCTTCAACTTTGCAGCTTGACTACCCCCATTAAACATCGCAGATTCATTAAAATGATCAGGGAACGAGTATATTACACTCAGCATATTGCTTATCGCTGCCCTTGTCTCTTCATCCTCTGTGGGGTTTCCAGTAAAATAATCTTCGGTTTCCAAGTATGGACCAGCTTTGGACAATGCACGCATTTCCAGTAAATAAACGAAATACAAATTTTTCAACCAATTGGGACCTTCATTAAGGGTTTGAGATGGATCAAAGCGGCGTTGAAATTCCTCCAAGTTGGGTCCCCACTCACCATCAGGTGGTGCAGCAAAGTCTACTCCTTTTTCTGACAGCAAATAATTTGAACACAAATGAATATTAATACTGCTATGGAGACCAGATACTGCTCTATAAAATACTCTTTTCTCTAGACACATATTACTCAAATCGGAACTGAGTACATATGGAAAGGATTCATATGGGTTTAATTTAGGTCTGAAGCAATTTTCCTGGTAAATACTTCTCCAAATCCTATGAGCAGAGGGTCCCTTATAACCTGTATACCTTTCAGGATTTAGAGACAGGTCCACATACTCGGCCTCCACATCTCTGTCATCACATTCACAGAAATTCTCCAGTGCACTGTCATGGGCATTCCATTTCGCTATTTCGTACTGGCTAGCTGCACTTATTGTCATATTTAGGTAACCTAAATCGGGATCATGGTCCTCATCAGTACTACAAGCCGTTTCATCAATCTTAGTGTACTTTTCAGCTGGCGGCTCAATTTCGTGCTCGTCGACATATCCCGGAACGCTCTCCTTCGAGCAAGTTTTAATATGACAATATTTCATCGCACACCTGCTGTCGTCAGCCCAAAATGGACATTCCTTTTTCAAATTGACCTTGTAGAAGCGAAAATAATCTTTACTGACTAGACTCTGAATGCGGGGAAAAATCTTCACGTTATTAAAATAGTCGATAGTGTCAACATTGCACGAACAATCCCCCAATGCACCGTGAAGAGCGTCGAAACAAGCATTACTGTCGCAAGGCGCCGTTTCATATAGTTCAGTGTCGTAACTAACCGCCTGGACTATCGCTACAGTGAAAATCATAAACATAACACAACAATTTTTCGATGCCATTTTTGTAACAATTACGTTCGCACCGATTACTTTAAGACAGAAATATGCCACTCCAGTTTGATGGAAGACAGCCAATGTTTGTTCAAAAAAATGAATTTGTTTTTAATCACATCACAGTAACTAAAGAATCATAATTTCACACATCAAAAATAAACAACAAGTGTACTAAGTAAACCAAAAAATTACATTCGGCAGCAAACGTTCAGACATATCTAAATAATGAAACGAATGAAATGACCAAAATATATGACTTCTGACGTTCGTGGAACAAGGAAAATAATCATGTGTCAACGTCAAGTAAATGTCACTTGACACAGGTTATAAAGATTTTATTCATGTGATACAGAAGATATATTTTGGAATGTTGCCATTTAAAAATATTTTAAAACAATTTATATCTCTTCAGATTAAATTGAATTTAATATTTTAACGTTATTTGCAATTAGTTGATCGAGAGCATATGGCATGAAGCCAATTCGACTATTTAATTTCTAAGTTTGAGCGCTATTTTCGTATTTTTTTCTTCTCAAATATAAAAGTATGTTTCACTGTGCCAGTATTTGGATTTTGTAGTTTTAATTAAATAATAACTGAAGAATTTGCAACAAAAACTCCATAATGATACAAAATTGCTCAGATATACTGAAATGAAGCAAGGTAGTCAAAAATATGCCAATACGCATATACGCAATAATAACGCAAACCCAACGTATATAGATATAGGATACAATTTCATGTTCGTGAAGATAAGTCAATTGCGTCAGTGGCTCAGGGATATAAGCTCTTGACTAGCTCTAGTAATCTGCCGGTCTTGGGTTGGAATCCCGCAATATGCCAATGTTTTTCAATTTTCGAATTTAATATGTACATAATTTACCCGACATTCTTACGGTGAAGGAAAACATCATGATGCAACCTGCACCTAAATTTCTAGTCACAAGTCACTTAGTAGGGGATAGTGAGCCGGGGATGATGGAGTTAAGTATTAAAAGGATATATTAAAGAAAAGAAACACTTTAGTTGGTGGAACTTTATTTATAGCCAAATAATGTAAAACATATATTAATATCTGAAATGCTTAAGAGATTCAATAATACATTTACTCCCGCTTACACAGCAGCTCTATCATATAAGTCGAAACACTTATTAAATCACATTTACATAGAAATGCATACAAATATTAACATTATAATCATATAAATATAATCTGGACGTCTAATAAGTTGAAATAGGAAAATACTTTTTTTAAATGGTTTCTTATAATTTTAACATTCGAAAGTGTCTTAACTAACTTAATCTTAACCTTAATAATATATCTGAAGTCATACAACAAAAATGTATTAACCAAAAAAAAAAAATTAACGCATATATTATCTGTGATGGAATTAAAATGCTTAACAGAATAAAAATAACAAATACTCTATTTATCTGTACCATTAGTGTTGGTAACATTGCAGTTATTTGATGCGTTCGTAATAACTCGTTATTCTCGAAACTAAATATGCTTCGAGAAAGAGTTTTAAAATATATTTGTGTTCGATAAAAGTTTTCTTTGAATAAGGTGGGCCAGCATTATCTCTTAATATAATAACTTGTACATATTTATCCATGTGCAGTCCACGATGTCCTCTCGTTCGTTGTCTCGAAGTATTATTTAAGCGTACCTGAAATCGATATCGACATTAATTTAAGATAAATCGATTATTCTAATCTGTTAAAACAATCGATAATTTTTACTGGTACCATAACAAAAAGGAACTAAAAAACGCAAGTTAACACAAAACCGTGCAAGCAAACTAAAAAAAATATAAAAAATCATGCAAGCTATTATACATCACATAAAACATTTGAAGTAGTGTTGCCATGGCGAAAACATTGTAATCTATGGCATCACATACAAGTTATTGACTACATCTTTAGCGTGCAGTTAGTATTTACATAAACCCACTTACCATGTGCGAAATTAGTTGCGACATATTTTTAACACTTAATTTTAAAATATTACAAAGTATATTTCAGAAGTTCCAAAACAAATACAATCTTACTAATTAATTAAGTATTTTCATATACCATTTTTTATCTTGTTTTTTTTTTTTAATTATTTACTTAACTTAAATATAGGTAATCTATAAAGAGATAAATAATGTATCAAAATCTGAAGTCTATAACAACTTGGTAATATCACATTTTAAAAACCACAACAAAACATTTATTTTCAACAAAGGCGATCAAATTTCAGGCCTTCACTGTAATTTAATGAAAATTTCAATGTCCATTATACAGTTAAAAGAGAAACAACCGATGTTATAAGAAATCTTTATTGGAGATAATCATATTATAAACTCCTCTAAAGGCACTATTAGCAAGACAAATACAAATCCAATGACATACAAAACAAACCGGTTAATACGACATCGGTCGAAATTACACCGATTATAATGACGTTAATTCCAAGTACAATACCTGTGCAGACTATTGAATATAACAATAATGCTGATGTCGATATAACCGGTTTGAAATTACAAATATATTATATCAAAAAGAGCTCTTAAATAGATGACAATTTGGCACTGTGATAACACGTTCACTGCGTAACAGGCCGATATCGACCTGACGCGGTACTTAATCTTGTGGCGGACAATGAAAACCATGTCGCTTTCGCTAGTATGAAACGATTATCTCAGATGTACATTACATAAAATGTTTTTATGATTTAATATACATTAATGTGGTGGGTCTAGAAAGACCTGCCACGCTTTGGCGGAAATATTATTGGGGGCGCATTTCGGCCCGCCGCCGCAATAGATAAAGAATTTTGCTTCCCGCAGTAAACGTGTTAATGTTTTATCATCATAAAGACCACAAGTGCTTCTAAACATGGAAAAGCTAAATCTAAGTCATTTTAAACATTATTAAAAAGCTAAAAAACATCTTTAAGTTAATATCGTAGTAAAAATGATTATATTTTTTATATCATCCTTTATTAAACACAAAAATTATAGAAACACAAGTCTTTATGTTGTTAATATTAAAAATATTCCAAATTATGAACACAGAATAAGTTTGGCAAGAGAATAATAAAAATATTCTAAATTATAGATTAATAATTACTTAAACGCTTGGTAAAAAAATTACTGGCACTTTTGTGCTCTTTCGCATTATGAGATTCTTTTTTTTAATCAGTCGATTTTAAATTAAATGCAATTATTGTCAGCCATGTTTTACTATTGTTATTAAATAGAAAGACAGGATCTAATCCTAATTTAATTTTTTTTCGTTCTAGAACATTCGAGTACTGTTTTTTAAATACAAAAAAGGTAGAAATCTTTTGTGCTTTTTTTAAATGTTTGAATTATATGTCAACATCCATTCAATTCCTTATTTGTATAGTTACTTGTTACTTTTTCTATAAATTTGTTTTGATTTTGAATCCAATATTTTTTTAGTTGCCTTTACCATTTTTTTTTTCAAATGTACAAAAATAGAAGAGTTACAGTTACAATTTGCACAAATATTTTGTTAGTAAGCTATACAGACCCAAAATAAGCATATTATTTACGTTCAGATCGCAATAACAAGACGAACAACATTTTCTGATTAAAATAAACGATTTATAAGGCATGAAACAATATTGACAATATAAAAAAATCTTGTAAAAATGAATATAAAACATAGAAATGCAATGTTGTCCGTCTTTACATATACTCACCATATAAAAACATCAATAAATGTGTTATAAAAACATTGTAACAAAGTTAAATATCAAACCAAAAACCTTTCATAGTATATTTAACCAAAAATCCACTCGAATTTTGTTACCAATTAAAAAACCAAGTGGAATTAAAAAGAAAAGTGTCGTACAGCCATGCAGTGACACAGCCACCTCACAAATAGCCAATTAAAAAAACATAAAATGTGTTTTATAGGTACCAGTTGGAAAATATAAAATATTAGTAGCGAGACCTTCTGTCCATGTTTCTTATGGAGTTGGCGAGGCACAGCGCGAACAGCGCGCCAACCACCTGTAATTACGTAAAAAAAACATTAATGTATTGTTTCGGCATTACGCAAAACATTATCTAATTATGGCATATCCCTTAGAGTATTATAAAAAAGGTACTGACATAAATAACTAGACAATTACCTAATGTAATTAATTAAGTAGCATTCGTAAAAAAAACTAATTAGAACGTGACCAGTCACCAAATTATTAAATATAGTTTTTGAATTATTTCAATACATACAAAAATACAAAATTTTCCTTTTTACAATATTTGTATAGATTTAATTTAATTCCAATACTCCTATTTCTGATAAGAGCATATTAAAAATCCATTACTGGTTTTGTAGTAAAGTCGACATACCTCAATACAGGCGACGCCGATAGCTACACCAGCGATGGTCTTGTTCCACTTGTCGTAAAGGTCGGCTGTACGCGGACCGCAGCCGATGGCATTAGCATCAGCGATGGTGCAGCGGCTGAGCAGCTTGCCCACCACGCCGTTGGCACGTGTGCAGCACGAGTCGGGCAGATCGGAGACGCCAGCGATCACGCCGTAGTCCGCCGGGCTCGACTTACCGCAGCACTCCAGCTGTACACGAGCGTAAATTTATTACAGAGACTAGAAAGGTGATAGACCAGATTTGCCTGTCCTACGCATCTTCTCCGTCGTCAAATCCACTGTTTCTTCCCATACTTTCCACTGAAGAAAAGGATGGAAAGGAAAATGAGTTAAAATAAGGCCTCCAGCACTACACTCATCAGACGAAACGCGGAATTGCTCCCACTTCACGCCTGTCTTCTGTGTGGTCGTGGTATTGCTTCGGGCGAGCCAGCCCATTCGTACAAATATATTAAAGCGGGCTCTACCACTGTTGGCGTTAGGACAAAGTTGACATTAGCCTAATTAAGAACAAATACATTTATGTTGTATTAAAGAATGAGTCATTTATATTAATAGACTGAAATAACATATTTCCAGTGGATTTTCCTCGTTTATAATCTGTCTGTTATGTATTTTGTACAGCTAATTATAAATAAAGATATAAGGCAAAGTACTTGTTGCTGGATGTTGTTGAACACAGTATTAGCTGCGGGGTCGGTGGCGCGTTTGTCGAACACTCCATTGACGCTCTTCACGAGGGCTTCCTTCATCGTATCCGCGTATGTGAACATTAGCACGGCCAATACCACTTGCACTATGATGATCACCAAAAGGAAGATCGCGTACTGCAAACAGAATGTCACTTTATCAGACAGAGTTACATTTTTAGAATAATTATAAGAGGAACCAAATAAGAATTATCTTACATTACGACAATATATTGATTCCTTATATTGGAAACTGAATCATGCCATATATACAGTTTCTTTTAATGTAGCTAAATTTAATAGAAAGTAATTTTAAAATGATACTGTCCCGCCTAAGACATAAAAAACCTGGTAGTCTTGCATGACACGTCGCAAGACACGATCTAAAAGGAAGCGGTGGAAACGAAAGCCGCTTTCCATAGAGAGTTCAACTCGCTCGGTAGTTTGTACTATTGGAATTCGTAACAACACGCTTGAGGTCAACTGGTATTACTTAGTCATTGTTGTACACACAGACTTTCTCCAATTGTTGAATACTCAATCTGTATATTTTTTTTAAACGCGTTAAATATTAGACAGGACTTTACAACACTAGAATTGACATGTTTCATACAATGTTTTCATTAAGCGACCGTTCGCACGGGCAGACTTTGTACGCCGCGGTAAAGTTCAAGGTCAGCAGACTTTTTACGCCCACGAGATAGGTGTTCGTAC